>NW_020327711.1:0-17244 GCF_001858045.2 Oreochromis niloticus | reverse complement strand
AGCCTGGGAGCTGCTAAATTTGAATCCACCAATCAGAGAGGCTGTGTACTTTTTCCCGCCAAAACTGGTGCACTAAGTGCAGGCTTTACACATGCAGCACAGAGAGAGACAGGATTTTGCAGTCTATTTCTCATAGTGAGAATTCCCTCAAACAAACAGCCATAAATTTCTAACCGTAGGGGCTAAAACAGTCATTCTTAGACCATTTTATTCAGAAGACATAGGGGAATCTTGAAATGCTGACCATTTAAAATAAAAATATGAAATATTAGAGATATATGACATAGATGATTGGTGGGCTTAGAAGCCATGAAGGTCCCAATATGCAAATTTAAATGTGCCAGGACTCAGATATGATTGGCTGGCTGGGAAGCCATGAAGGCAACAATATGCAAATTTAAATGTGCCAGGACTCAGATATGATTGGCTGGCTGGGAAGCCGTCCAGGTCCTGATATGTAAATTTGAATATTAGGACTGACTCCCTGGGACCTGGCAGAAATATATAGAAATACAATGATTACCCAGAAATACTGCATTTAGTAGAGGGAAGAATACTATGTTTTAGCACAAATACTATAAAATGGCAGAAATACTATAATTAAGCAGAAATATTATATTAAGTACAAATCCTATAAAATAGCAGAAATAGTATGATTTAGCACAAATGCTGTATTTAGCACAAATCTTATAAAATAGCAGAAATAGTATGATTTAGCAGAAATGCTGTATTTAGCACAAATACTGAAAAGCAGCAGAAATGCTATGACTTAGCACAATAGTATAACTTAAATAGAAAAATTGGAAAAGCAAAATGGACAGCTGCAAAAGTCCCACAAGCACAGAGAGACACACACAGGATCAAATTCAGTCAACCAGTCTAAATATATTGAATTTAAATCATACAATAAGATGCTCCAATAAAAACTCTCTCTCGCCCTCTCTCTCTCTCTCTCTCTGTCTCACACACACACACACACACACACACACACACACACACACACACACACACACAGGGAGAGAAAATCAAGTTTCTAGCTCAGTCAAGCAGCCTGGGAGCTGCTAAATTTGAATCCACCAATCAGAGAGGCTGTGTACTTTTCCCGCCAAAACAGGTGCAGCCGTTTTACACACACAGAGCACAGAGACAGGATTTCTGCAGTGAATTTCTCATAGTGAGGATTCCTCTCAAACAAATGGCCATAATTTCCTAACCGTAGGGCTAGAACAGTCATTCTTACACCGTTTTGTTCAGAAGAGATGGGGGAATCTTAAAATGTTGACAATTTATCATTAAAATATGAATTAGTGATGATATTTGACTTCTAATGCACCATAACTGAGTAGAGGCAAGCAAAATCTGCCTTGACTAGTCCTCAAACAACGCTTTCTAACTCTAAATCTATTTGGAGTATCGATATCATTCTTTCACCGTAAGAGACAGCAGGCTTTGGTGAACAGTCATGGAAATTTTCAGGTCTCTGTGGAAATCTATCAAAAAGATATGACGAGAGAAAAAAGTGTTCATTTCCAGAGTTTGAAATCTGAAGAAATCTGAGCGAGGGACGAATTTCCTACCCTCAAACAAACCCAATTCATGGCCAAATGGTAATAGATGAGAAAACAATTCTTGAATTGTGAGCATCAGGAGTGTCTGAAGATATATTGGCACAAGCCTCATGTCTTAACTTCGCTTCGTTGGGGAGATATGACGATTCGAAAATGCTCTCATTACAGAAATCAAGCGTGATTTTAACGAACTCTCCATTGACTTTCTATGGGATTTTGAGACTTTGTGTTGGTCTGAGGAGATTTGCCAAAATTCTATAAATCCCACAACAATGATAGTGACATTTTCTGAAAGCCAGCAAAAATACCTACGTTTTGATGTATAATTTGTGGGGTTGAGTGGAAATTGAGCGAGTAGCAAGAAGTTGTTCGGACATGAAGAGAAATTGCCAAAGGTACAGTGGCTCACTTAGAACCAACTGCATAGCAACCATAACAACGCATGTATTTTGTGAAAAATCACAAAGATGAAACTTAAAATTTGAAGAGGGATAAGATGAAAACGGTAACAGATATGAAAAAGCTGAATCATCCATGCATAGCCCAATAATTTGAGAACATTTTAAAGTTTGAATGGTTGTTCTACGTGAAAGTAGTAAAAAGTAGTTAAGTTTCAAAAACAAGCAAAATTTAGCAGAATTGCGGAAGTTTCCCATTCATTTCAATGGGACAAATTAAAGGAAAAAAACGTAATATTTTAAAAAGTATAATAGCAGAAAATACCAAAAGTCATTGCCAGAAAGAGCAAAAATAGCAGAATAGTTTAAAATTTGAACGGTGAAATAGCACAAAAATTGTGGAAGTAGTTCTACGGCGAAAAACGTACGGAAGCAACTTGAAGAATAACTAGAAAAATTTGCATTTCCTGCGAAAATGCAGTGTGGATGCTGTAATGCTGAAGCTGTCTGCTGAAACTAGCAGAAAAAGCTGAAAAGTTGCAGAATTTGTAAAAACTTTGCAGAAGAAAAGGAACTTTGCTAAAATGTAGTAACTTAGCAGAACTGCAATATCTTAGAGGAAACATAATACTTGGCAGAAATACAATAGCATAGCAGAACTTAGCAGAAATATTGTAACTTACCAGAAACACGATAACTTCTCAAAAATACAAGAATTTAGGAGAAATAGTATAAGATAACAGAAAGAATATATTTAGCCAAACATTCTTAAACATTACAGAAATACTATGATTTAGAAAAACAGTACAACATAGCAGAAATGCTGCGATTTACCAGAGACACTGTAATTTACTATTAATATTGAAATTTTTTTAAAAATACTATGTTTTAGCAAAATACTGTAATTTGACAGAAATACTATCATTCGGCAGAAATACTATGTTTCAGCAGAAATACTCTGGTTTAGCACAAATATTATAACATAGCAGTAATACAATTATATAGCAGAAATGCTATATTTAGAAAGAAAAATATAATATAGTAGAAATACTATGATTTAGCAGAAATACTGTAATCAGCACATATACTGTAACATGACAGAAATTCCTCCACTTAGTAGTAATACTGTAACATAAAACAAATGTTATGATTTGGCACAAAACCATAATTTGGCAAAATACTATGATTTAGCAGAAATACTATGATTGAGCAGAAGTACTAAGATGTAGTAAAAGTACTTTGATTTAACAGAAATACAATTATGGAGGAGTAATACTTTAAAATGGGAGAAATATTGATACACACACACATACACAGAGCCTAAAGGGAACAGTATTTGTGCCATGGAGTGTTAACAAGAATCTGAGGTCCATATTAGAAAAGCTGCTAAAATCATAAAAGTTTGCAGAATTGTAATAAATGATGAATATCAATTACTGGTCTGTGATAGTGTATTAATTTGTAGGGGAAAAAACATGTTGCCCAAGGTGTAATTGAACCCACGACCTTTGGGTTGCAGACCTGTGTCATTACCAACTGCGCCACTGGGAAAGAGAGCGAGCGCCTGGAAAACAGGGTGATGAGCAGTCAGAATTAGATTGCGGTGAGAGGCGAAAAACACAGTTTTTTGGAGTTACAAAACGTCGTGTAACTCAAAAACTAGGTGCACTAGAAGCATAATTCTTGTACTGGGTGAATCAGCGTACTTTCGTGTACTTTGACTGTGATTTGCATTGCTCTTTGTACATCTGTCGCTGAGATATGACGAGAGAAGAAAGGGCAGACCTCAGATATGATTGGCTGGCTGGGAAGCCGTGCAGGCCCTGATATGTAAATTTTATATGTATCAGTCCTCACAGAGGATTAGCTGCCTGGGGACCTGGCAGAAATATATACAAATAGTATGATTAAGCATAAATACTACATTTAGTAGAAATACTATGTTTTAGCACAAATACTATAAAATGGCAGAAATACTATAATTAAGCAGAAATACTATATTTGGCAGAAACACTATATTTAGTACAAATCTTATGAAATAGCAGAAATAGTATGATTTAGCAGAAATGCTGTATTTGGCACAAATCTCATAAAATAGCAGAAATAGTATGATTTAGCAGAAATGCTGTATTTAGCACAAATACTGAAAAGCAGCAGAAATGCTATGACTTAGCACAACAGTAATAACTTATAGAAAAATTGGAAAAGCAAAATGGACAGCTGGAAAAATCCTGAACATGCTACGGGTCCCTCAAATCTAATTGTTAATTGAAAAAAAAATCAGCAAAAAAAGTATAACAGTCACACAATCACAAATATGGGCACATATGGAAACACACATGCACAGAGAGACACACACAGGACCAAATTCAGTCAACCAGTCTAAATATATTGAATTTAAGTGATATAATAAGATGCTCCCATCAAAGGGCTCTCTCTCGCTCTCTCTCTCTCTCACACACACACACACACACACACACACACACACACACACACACACACACAGAGCCTAAAGGGAATAGTATTTGTGCCATGGAGTGTTAACAAGAATCTGAGGTCCATATTACAAAAGCTGCTAAAATCATAAAAGGTTGCAGAATTGTAATAAATGATGAATATGAATTAGTGGTCTGTGATAGTGTATTAATTTGTAGGGAAAAAACACATGTTGCCCAAGGTGTAATTGAACCCACGACCTTTGGGTTGCAGACCTGTGTCATTACCAACTGCGCCACTGGGAAAGAGAGCGCACGCCTGGAAAACAGGGTGATGAGCAGTCAGAATCAGATTGCGGTGAGAGGCGAAAAACGCCGTTTTTTGCAGTTACAAAACGTCGTGTAACTCAAAAACTAGGTGGACTAGAAGCATAATTCTTGTACTGGGTGAATCAGCGTACGTTCGTGTACTTTGACTGTGATTTGCATTGCTCTTTGTACATCTGTCGCTGAGATATGACGAGAGAAGAAAGGGCAGACCCCAGATATGATTGGCTGGCTGGGAAGCCGTGCAGGCCCTGATATGTATTTGTATGTATCAGTCCTCACAGAGGATTAGCTGCCTGGGGACCTGGCAGAAATATATAGAAATAGTATGATTAAGCATAAATACTACATTTTTTAGAAAAACTATATTAAGCACAAATCCTATAAAAAGCAGAAATACTATATTAAGCAATATAAATATCCTCTAAAATCCTATAAAAAGCAGTAAAACTGTACTATGATTTGGTAGAAAAACCCTAATTAATCAAAATACTAAATTTGGCAGAAATAGCAGAAACACTATATTTAGCACAAATCTTATGAAATAGCAGAAAGAGTATGATTTAGCAGAAATGCTGTATTTAGCACAAATCTCATAAAATAGCAGACATAGTATGATTTTGCAGAAATGCTGTATTTAGCACAAATACTGAAAAGCAGCAGAAATGCTATGACTCAACACAATAGTAATAACTTAAATAGAAAAATTGGAAAAGCAAAATGGACAGCTGAAAGAATCCTGAACATGCTAAGGGTCCCTCAAATGTAATTGTTAAATGAAAAAAATCAGCAAAAAAAAGTATAACAGTGACACAATCACAAATATGGACACATATGGAAACACACATGCACAGAGAGACACACACAGGATCAAATTCAGTCAACCAGTCTAAATATATTGAATTTAAATCATATAATAAGATGCTCCCATAAAAACTCTCTCTCGCCCTCCCTTTCTCTCTCTCTCTGTCTCACACACACACACACCACACACACACACACACACACACACACACACAGGGAGAGACAAGCAAGTTTCTAGGTCAGTCAAGCAGCCTGGGAGCTGCTAAATTTGAATCCACCAATCAGAGAGGCTGTGTACTTTTTCCCGCCAAAACAGGTGCAGCCGTTTTTACACACACAGAGCACAGAGACAGGATTTCTGCAGTGAATTTCTCATAGTGAGGATTCCTCTCAAACAAATGGCCATAATTTCCTAACCGTAGGGGCTAGAACGGTCATTCTTACACCGTTTTGTTCAGAAGAGATGGGGGAATCTTAAAGTGTTGACACTTTATCATTAAAATATGAATTATTAAAGATATTTGACTTCTAATGCACCATAACTGAGTAGAGCAAAGCAAAAACTGCCTTGACTTGCCCTCAAACAACGCTTTCTAACTCTAAATCTATTTGGAGTATCAATATCATTCTTTCACCGTAAGAGACAGCAGGCTTTGGTGAACAATCATGGAAATTTTCAGGTCTCTGTGGAAATCCATTAAAAAGATATGACGAGAGGAAAAAGTGGTTCATTTCCAGAGTTTGAAATCTGAAGAAATCTGAGCGAAGGACGAATTTCCTACCCTCAAACAAACCCAATTCATGGCAAATGGTAATAGATGAGAAAAAATTCTTGAATTGTGAGCGTCAGGAGTGTCTGAAGATATATTGGGACAAGCCTTATGTCTTAACTTCGCTTCGTTGGGGAGATATGGCGATTCGAAAATGCCTCTCATTACAGAAATCAAGCGATGATTTTGAACAAACTCTCCATTGACTTTCTATGGAGAGTTTTAAGACTTTGTGTTGGTCTGAGGAGATTTGGAAAATTCTATAAATCCACAACAATGATAGTGACATTTTCTGAAAGCCAGCAAAAATACCTACGTTTTGATGTATAATTTGTGGGGTTGAGGGAAATTGACCGAGTAGCAAGAAGTTGTTCGGACATGAAGTGAGAATTGCAAAAGGTACAGTGGCTCACTTAGAACCAACTGCATAGCAACCATAACAACGCATGTATTTTGTGAAAAATCACAAAGATGAAACTCAAAACTTAGAGAGGGATACGATGAAAACGGTAACAGATATGAAAAAGCTGAATCATTCATGAATAGCCCAATAATTTGTGAACATTTTAAAATTTGAATGGTTGTTCTAGGCGAAAGTATGAGAAGTAGTTAAGTTTCAAAAAAGAGTAAGTTTTAGCAGAATTGCGGAAGTTTCCCATTCATTTCAATGGGACAAATTAAAGGAAAAAACGTAATATTTTAAAAAGTATAAGAGCAAAAAATACCAAAAGTCATTGCCGGAAAGAGCAAAAATAGCAGAATAGTTTAAAATTTGAACGGTGAAAATAGCACAAAAATTGTGGAAGTAGTTCTACGGCGAAAAACGTACGGAAGCAACTTGAAGAATAATAAAGTATAAAGAATAAAGAGAAACAGGAACTCAATAGTGTGGATGCTTAAAGCATCCACACAATAATAATAACTAGAAAAATTTGCATTTCCTGCGAAAATGCAGTGTGGATGCTTTAAAGCTGAAGCTTTCTGCTGAAACTAGCTGAAAAAGCTGAGAAGTTGCAGAAATTGTAAAAGCTTTGCAGAAGCAAAGGAACTTTGCTAAAATGTAGTAACTTAGCAGAACTGCAATATCTTAGAGGAACATAATACTTGGCAGAAATACAATAGCATAGCAGAACTTAGCAGAAATATTGTAACTTACCAGAAACACGATAACTTCTCAAAATACAAGAATTTAGGAGAAATAGTATAAGATAACAGAAAGAATATATTTAGCCAAACATTCTTAAACATTACAGAAATACTATGATTTAGAAAAACAGTACAACATAGCAGAAATGCTGTGATTTACCAGAGACACTGTAATATACTATGAATATTGTAATTTTATATAAATACTATGTTTTAGCAAAAATACTCCAGTTTAGCACAAATATTATAATATAGCAGAAACACTATTCTATAGCAGAAATGCTATATTTAGAAAGAAAAATATAATATAGTAGAAATACTATGATTTAGCTGAAATCCTACAATATAGCTTAATAACAATGATTTAGAACAGATAATATGATTGAGCAGAATAGTAATAACTTAAGTGAAAATATTGGAAAGGTAAAATGATAAGCTGAATAAAAGAACATGGTTAAGTTCGCTCAAAACTAATTTTTGTTCACCTGTGAAAAAATAAAATAAAATTCATTTAGAAAAAAAAAAATAAGAAAAGCCAACAGATACAGAAAATCAAATATGGATACACAAATCACCAAATACACAGAAAATCAAATATGGATACACAAATGTACAGTGAGAGACACACACAAACAGGGTCTATGCCAGTCAACCAGTCTGAATATATTATATTTTTATCGACCAATGAGATGCTGCCCTAAAAAAGGTCTTTGTGTGTGTCTTTCTTTCTCTCTCTCTGTCTCTCTCTCTCTCTCTCTCTCACACACACACACACACACACACACACACACACACACACACACACACAGCAGCAGCAGCAGCAGCAAGTGAACAGGGGCTGTTAACAGCATGTTTCTAGGTCAGTCAAACAGCTGTGAGCTTCTCAATTTGAATCCACCAATCAGAGAGGTTGTGTGCTTTTTCCCGCCAAAACTGGTGCACCAAGTGCAGGCCTTTACACATGCAGCACAGAGAGAGACAGGATTTTTGCAGTCTATTTCTCATAGTGAGGACTCCCCTCAAACAAACAGCCATAAATTCCTAACCGTAGGGGCTAAAACGGTCATTCTTAGACCGTTGTGTTCAGACGACATGGGGAATCTTGAAATGTTGACCATTTGAAATACAAATATGAAATATTAGAGATATATGACATAGATGATTGGTGGGCTTAGAAGCCACGAAGGTCCCAATATGCAAATTTAAATGTGCCAGGACTCAGATATGATTGGCTGGCTGGGAAGCCATGAAGGCAACAATATGCAAATTTGAATGTGCCAGGACCCAGATATGATTGGCTGGCTGGGAAGCCATGAAGGTCCCAATATGCAAATTTGAATGTGCCAGGACTCAGATATGATTGGCTGGCTGGGAAGCCGTGCATGACTTGATATGTCAATTTGAAAATTACAGTCCTCACAGAGGATTGGCTTCCTGAGGAGCTGGCAGGAATACATAGAAATACTATGATTACCCAGAAATACTGCGTTTAGTAGAAATACTATGTTTTAGCACAAATACTCTAATTAAGCAGAAATATTATATTAAGTACAAATCCTATAAAATAGCAGAAATAGTATGATTTAGCACAAATGCTGTATTTAGCACAAATCTTATAAAATAGCAGAAATAGTATGATTTAGCAGAAATGCTGTATTTAGCACAAATACTGAAAAGCAGCACAAATGCTATGACTTAGCACAATAGTAATAACTTAAATAGAAACATTGGAAAAGCAAAATGGACAGCTGCAAAAAGTCCCACAAGCACAGAGAGACACACACAGGATCAAATTCAGTCAACCAGTCTAAATATATTGAATTTAAATCATACAATAAGATGCTCCCATAAAAACTCTCTCTCGCCCTCTCTCTCTCTCTCTCTCTGTCTCACGCACACACACACACACACACACACACACACACACAGGGAGAGAAAATCAAGTTTCTAGGTCAGTCAAGCAGCCTGGGAGCTGCTAAATTTGAATCCACCAATCAGAGAGGCTGTGTACTTTTTCCCGCCAAAACTGGTGCACTAAGTTCAGGCCTTTACACATGCAGCACAGAGAGAGACAGGATTTTTGCAGTCTATTTCTCATAGTGAGAATTCCCCTCAAACAAACAGCCATAAATTTCTAACCGTAGGGGCTAAAACAGTCATTCTTAGACCATTTTATTCAGAAGACATAGGGGAATCTTGAAATGCTGACCATTTAAAATAAAAATATGAAATATTAGAGATATATGACATAGATGATTGGTGGGCTTAGAAGCCATGAATGTCCCAATATGCAAATTTAAATGTGCCAGGACTCAGATATGATTGGCTAGCTGGGAAGCCATGAAGGCAACAATATGCAAATTTGAATGTGCCAGGACCAGATATGATTGGCTGGCTGGGAAGCCATGAAGGTCCAATATGCAAATTTGAATGTGCCAGGACTCAGATATGATTGGCTGGCTGGGAAGCCATGAAGGTCCAATATGCAAATTTGAATGTGCCAGGACTCAGATATGATTGGCTGGCTGGGAAGCCGTGCATGACTTGATATGTCAATTTGAAAATTACAGTCCTCACAGAGGATTGGCTTCCTGAGGAGCTGGCAGGAATACATAGAAATACTATGATTACCCAGAAATACTGCGTTTAGTAGAAATACTATGTTTTAGCACAAATACTATAATTAAGCAGAAATATTATATTAAGTACAAATCCTATAAAATAGCAGAAATAGTATGATTTAGCAGAAATGCTGTATTTAGCACAAATACTGAAAAGCAGCACAAATGCTATGACTTAGCACAATAGTAATAACTTAAATAGAAAAATTGGAAAAGCAAAATGGACAGCTGCAAAAAGTCCCACAAGCACAGAGAGACACACACAGGATCAAATTCAGTCAACCAGTCTAAATATATTGAATTTAAATCATACAATAAGATGCTCCCATAAAAACTCTCTCTTGCCCTCTCTCTCTCTCTCTCTCTGTCTCACACACACACACACACACACACACACACACACACACAGGGAGAGAAAATCAAGTTTCTAGGTCAGTCAAGCAGCCTGGGAGCTGCTAAATTTGAATCCACCAATCAGAGAGGCTGTGTACTTTTTCCCGCCAAAACAGGTGCAGCCGTTTTTACACACACAGAGCACAGAGACAGGATTTCTGCAGTGAATTTCTCATAGTGAGGATTCCTCTCAAACAAATGGCCATAATTTCCTAACCGTAGGGGCTAGAACAGTCATTCTTACACCGTTTTGTTCAGAAGAGATGGGGGAATCTTAAAATGTTGACAATTTATCATTAAAATATGAATTATTGACGATATTTGACTTCTAATGCACCATAACTGAGTAGAGGCAAGCAAAATCTGCCTTGACTAGTCCTCAAACAACGCTTTCTAACTCTAAATCTATTTGGAGTATCGATATCATTCTTTCACCGTAAGAGACAGCAGGCTTTGGTGAACAGTCATGGAAATTTTCAGGTCTCTGTGGAAATCTATCAAAAAGATATGACGAGAGAAAAAAGTGTCTCATTTCCAGAGTTTGAAATCTGAAGAAATCTGAGCGAGGGACGAATTTCCTACCCTCAAACAAACCCAATTCATGGCCAAATGGTAATAGATGAGAAAACAATTCTTGAATTGTGAGCATCAGGAGTGTCTGAAGATATATTGGCACAAGCCTCATGTCTTAACTTCGCTTCGTTGGGGAGATATGACGATTCGAAAATGCCTCTCATTACAGAAATCAAGCGGTGATTTTAAACGAACTCTCCATTGACTTTCTATGGGGATTTTTGAGACTTTGTGTTGGTCTGAGGAGATTTGCCAAAATTCTATAAATCCCACAACAATGATAGTGACATTTTCTGAAAGCCAGCAAAAATACCTACGTTTTGATGTATAATTTGTGTGGGTTGAGTGAAAATTGAGCGAGTAGCAAGAAGTTGTTCGGACATGAAGAGAAGATTGAAAAAGGAAGAGTGGCTCACTTAGAACCAACTGCATAGCAACCATAACAACGCATGTATTTTGTGGAAAATGACAATTTTGCAACTCAAAACTTAAAGAGGGATAAGATGAAAATGGTAACAGATATGAAAAAGCTGAATCATTAATGAATAGCCCAATAATTTGTGAACATTTTAAAGTTTGAATGGTTGTTCTAGGTGAAAGTATGAGAAAGTAGTTAAGTTTCAAAAACAGGCAAGTTTTAGCAGAATTTTGGAAGTTTTCCATTCATTTCAATGGGACAAATTAAAGGAAAAAAACTTAATATTTTAAAAAGTATAATAGCAGAAAATACCAAAAATCATTGCCGGAAAGAGCAAAAATAGCAGAATAGTTTAAAATTTGAACGGTGAAAATAGCACAAAAATTGTGGAAGTAGTTCTACGGCGAAAAACGTACGGAAGCAACTTGAAGAATAATAATAACTAGAAAAATTTGCATTTCCTGCGAAAATGCAGTGTGGATGCTGGAACGCTGAAGCTGTCTGCTGAAACTAGCTGAAAAAGCTGAAAAGTTGCAGAAATTGTAAAAACTTTGCAGAAGCAAAGGAACGTTGCTAAAATGTAGTAACTTAGCAGAACTGCAATATCTTAGAGGAAACATAATACTTGGCAGAAATACAATAGCATAGCAGAACTTAGCAGAAATATTGTAACTTACCAGAAACACGATAACTTCCCAAAAATACAAGAATTTCGGAGAAATAGTATAAGATAACAGAAAGAATATATTTAGCCAAACATTCTTAAACATTACAGAAATACTACTCTATAGCAGAAATGATATATTTAGAAAGAAAAATATAATATAGTAGAAATACTATGATTTAGCAGAAATCCTACAATATAGCTCAATAACAATGATTTAGAAGAGATACTATGATTGAGCAGAATAGTAATAACTTAAGTGAAAATATTGGAAAGGTAAAATGACAAGCTGAATAAAAAGGAACATGGTTAAGTTTGCTCAAAACTAATTTTTGTTCACCTGTGAAAAAATAAAATAAAAATACATTTAGAAATACAAATAAGAACAGCCAACAGATACACACAAAATTAAATATGGATACACAAATCAACAAATACACACAAAATCAAATATGGATACACAAATGTACAGAGAGAGACACACACACAGGGTCTATGCCAGTCAACCAGTCTGAATATATTATATTTTTATCCAACAATGAGATGCTGCCCTAAAAAGGGCTTTGTGTGTGTCTTTCTCTCTCTCTCTCTCTCTCTCTCTCTCTCACACACACACACACACACACACACACTCAAACACTCACACCCACACTCAGGCTCACACACACACGCGCGCACACACACACATAGCATCGGCAAGTGAACAGGGGCTGTTAACAGCATGTTTCTAGGTCAGTCAAACAGCTGTGAGATTCTCAATTTGAATCCACCAATCAGAGGGGCTGTGTGCTTTTTCCTGCCAAAACTGGTGCACCAAGTGCAGGCTTTTACAGCACAGAGAGAGACAGGATTTTTGCAGTCTTTTTCTCATAGTGAGGACTCCCCTCAAACAAACAGCCATAAATTCCTAACCGTAGGGGCTAAAACAGTCATTCTTAGACCATTTTATTCAGAAGACATAGGGGAATCTTGAAATGCTGACCACTGAAAATAAAAATATGAAATATTAGAGATATATGACATAGAGAATTGGTTGGCTTAGAAGCCATGAAGGTCCCAATATGCAAATCTGAATGTGCCAGGACTCAGATATGATTGGCTGGCTGGGAAGCCATGAAGGTCCCAATATGCAAATTTGAATGTGCCAGGACTCAGATATGATTGGCTGGCTGGGAAGCCATGAATGCCCCAATATGCAAATTTAAATGTGCCAGGACTCAGATATGATTGGCTGGCTGAGAAGCCATGAAGGTCCCAATATGCAAATTTGAATGTGCCAGGACTCAGATATGATTGGCTAGCTGGGAAGCCATGAAGGCAACAATATGCAAATTTGAATGTGCCAGGACTCAGATATGATTGGCTTGCTGGGAAGCCATGAATGCCCCAATATGCAAATTTAAATGTGCCAGGACTCAGATATGATTGGCTGGCTGAGAAGCCATGAAGGTCCCAATATGCAAATTTGAATGTGCCAGGACTGAGATATGATTGGCTGGCTGGGAAGCCGTCCAGGTCCTGATATGTAAATTTGAATATTAGGACTGACTCCCTGGGGACCTGGCAGAAATATATAGAAATACAATGATTACCCAGAAATACTACATTTAGTAGAAATACTATGTTTTAGCACAAATACTATAAAATGGCAGAAATACTATAATTAAGCAGAAATATTATATTAAGTACAAATCCTATAAAATAGCAGAAATAGTATGATTTAGCACAAATGCTGTATTTAGCACAAATCTTATAAAATAGCAGAAATAGTATGATTTAGCAGAAATGCTGTATTTAGCACAAATACTGAAAAGCAGCACAAATGCTATGACTTAGCACAATAGTAATAACTTAAATAGAAAAATTGGAAAAGCAAAATGGACAGCTGCAAAAAGTCCCACAAGCACAGAGAGACACACACAGGATCAAATTCAGTCAACCAGTCTAAATATATTGAATTTAAATCATACAATAAGATGCTCCCATAAAAACTCTCTCGCCCTCTCTCTCTCTCTCTCTGTCTCTCTCTCTCACACACACCCACACACACACACACACACACACACACACACACACAGGGAGAGAAAATCAAGTTTCTAGGTCAGTCAAGCAGCCTGGGAGCTGCTAAATTTGAATCCACCAATCAGAGAGGCTGTGTACTTTTTCCCGCCAAAACAGGTGCAGCCGTTTTTACACACACAGAGCACAGAGACAGGATTTCTGCAGTGAATTTCTCATAGTGAGGATTCCTCTCAAACAAATGGCCATAATTTCCTAACCGTAGGGGCTAGAACGGTCATTCTTACACCGTTTTGTTCAGAAGAGATGGGGGAATCTTCAAGTGTTGACAATTTATCATTAAAATATGAATTATTGAAGATATTTGACTTCTAATGCACCATAACTGAGTAGAGGCAAGCGAAAACTGTCTTGACTTGCCCTCAAACAACGCTTTGTAACTCTAAATCTATTTGGAGTATCGATATCATTCTTTCACCGTAAGAGACAGCAGGCCTTGGTGAACAGTCATGGAAATTTTCAGGTCTCTGTGGAAATCCATCAAAAAGATATGACGAGAGAAAAAATTGCCTCATTTCCAGAGTTTGAAATCTGAAGAAATCTGAGCGAAGGACGAATTTCCTACCCTCAAACAAGTGTAACTCATCTGAGAACGGTAATAGGTGAGAAAAAAATTCTTGAATTGTGAGCGTCAGGAGTGTCTGAAGATATACTGGGACAAGCCTCATGTTTTAACTTCGCTTCGTTAAGGAGATATGACGATTCGAATATGCCTCTCATTACAGAAATCAAGTGGTGATTTTGAACAAACTCTCCATTGACTTTCTATGGAGAGTTTTGAGACTTTGTGTTGGTCTGAGGAGATTTGCCAAAATTCTATAAATCTGACAACCATGATGGTGACATTTTCTGAAAGCCAGCAAAAATACCTACGTTTTGATGTATAATTTGTGGAAGTTGAGTGAAAATTGAGCAAGTAGCAAGAAGTTGTTCGGACATGAAGAGAAAATTGCCAAAGGTACAGTGGCTCACTTAGAACCAACTGCATAGCAACCATAACAACGCATGTATTTTGTGAAAAATCACAAAGATGAAACTCAAAACTTGAAGAGGGATAAGATGAAAACGGTAACAGATATGAAAAAGCTGAATCATTCATGAATAGCCCAATAATTTGCGAACATTTTAAAATTTGAATGGTTGTTCTAGGCGAAAGTATGAGAAAGTAGTTAAGTTTCAAAAAAGAGTAAGTTTTAGCAGAATTGCGGAAGTTTCCCATTCATTTCAATGGGACAAATTAAAGGAAAAAAGCTTAATATTTTAAAAAGTATAAGAGCAGAAAATACCAAAAGTCATTGCCGGAAAGAGCAAAAATAGCAGAATAGTTTAAAATTTGAACGGTGAAAATAGCACAAAAAATGTGGAAGTAGTTCTACGGCGAAAAACGTACGGAAGCAACTTGAAGAATAATAATAATAATAATAAAGAATAAAGAGAAACAGGAACTCAATAGTGTGGATGCCTCCAGCATCCACACAATAACTAGAAAAATTTGCATTTCCTGCGAAAATGCAGTGTGGATGCTTAAAGCTGAAGCTTTCTGCTGAAACTAGCTGAAAAAGCTGAAAAGTTGCAGAAATTGTAAAAACTTTGCAGAAGCAAAGGAACTTTGCTAAAATGTAGTAACTTAGCAGAACTGTAATATCTTAGAGGAAACATAATACTTGGCAGAAATACAATAGCATAGCAGAACTTAGCAGAAATATTGCAACTTACCAGAAACATGATAACTTCTCAAAAATACAACAATTTAGGAGAAATAGTATAAGATAACAGAAAGAATATATTTAGCCAAACATTCTTAAACATTACAGAAATACTATGATTTAGAAAAACAGTACAACATAGCAGAAATGCTGTGATTTACCAGAGACACTGTAATATACTATGAATATTGTAATTTTATATAAATACTATGTTTTAGCAAAAATATTCCAGTTTAGCACAAATATGATAATATAGCAGAAACACTATTCTATAGCAGAAATGCTATATTTAGAAAGAAAAATATAATATAGTAGAAATACTATGATTTAGCTAGAATCCTACAATATAGCTTAATAACAATGATTTAGAACAGATAATATGATTGAGCAGAATAGTAATAACTTAAGTGAAAATATTGGAAAGGTAAAATGATAAGCTGAATAAAAAGGAACATGGTTAAGTTCGCTCAAAAGTAATTTTTGTTCACCTGTGAAAAAATAAAATAAAAATACATTTAGAAAAAAAAATAAGAACAGCCAACAGATACACAAAATCAAATATGGATACACAATCACCAAATACACAGAAAATCAAATATGGATACAAAATGTACAGTGAGAGACATATACAAACAGGGTCTATGCCAGTCAACCAGTCTGAATATATTATATTTTTATCCACCAATGAGATGCTGCCCTAAAGAAGGTCTTTGTGTGTGTCTTTCTTTCTCTCTCTCTGTCTCTCTCTCTCTCTCACACACACACACACACACACACACACACACACACACACACACACACACACACACCACACCCACACACAGCAGCAGCAGCAGCAAGTGAACAGTTTTCTAGTCAGTCAAACAGCTGTGAGCTTCTCAATTTGAATCCACCAATCAGAGAGGCTGTGTGCTTTTTCCCGCCAAAACTGGTGCACTAAGTGCAGCTTTACACATGCAGCACAGAGAGAGACAGGATTTTTGCAGTCTATTTCTCATAGTGAGAATTCCCCTCAAACAAACAGCCATAAATTTCTAACCGTAGGGCTAAAAACAGTCATTCTTAGACCATTTTATTCAGAAGACATAGGGGAATCTTGAAATGCTGACCATTTAAAATAAAAATATGAAATATTAGAGATATATGACATAGATGATTGGTGGGCTTAGAAGCCACGAAGGTCCCAATATGCAAATTTAAATGTGCCAGGACTCAGATATGATTGGCTGGCTGGGAAGCCATGAAGGCAACAATATGCAAATTTAAATGTGCCAGGACTCAGATATGATTGGCTGGCTGGGAAGCCATGAATGCCCCAATATGCAAATTTGAATGTGCCAGG
>NW_020327710.1:0-214261 GCF_001858045.2 Oreochromis niloticus | reverse complement strand
CTGTTAATCTCCATAGATAATTCAAGTCAGTTTCCACACCTATGTGCCAGGTAATTATGTTTACAGGTGATATTTTTATTCATTGATACAGCACATATCATTACACTAGGATATTTAGATCATTTACTCTTTACTTTTTTTATGTACCTCAAAGGTCAAAATATTCACAACCTGAACGTAAAATTTCTCTAAATATACCAAATTATGATACATTAAACGTTTGCTGATTCTGGGACTTTTCCAGATTTGCTTGTCTTTATGTGGAGTGGCACACTTCACAACATTTCTCTTTGCTTGTTCTGAAGCTGCCTCTGGTTCTCCTCAGTTCTAAAAGCCGTCGGCTCGGCCTCGGCTATCGCCTTCACTGCGACGGTCTACCATCGCTCGCTGCGCTCCTTCCTGCTGCCAAAGAAAACCAAAACATAACCTCATCAGTCATCTACTCATCTGGAACCTGGTACTCATCTCTCTCGTCTCACTGCCCTCGCTCTTTTCGCCTCCGTGCTGCCCTGCTTCATCTGACTGATATTTGCATCCTCTGTGCTGTGTGGTGCTGGAAGATGAGCACACATCCTCTGATTTTGTAAAAGAGCCCATGTAAGCTTTAATTATAGCTGCCTGTGTTGTTGCAGTTTACGTCCTATGTCTAATACTTAAATTTATTTATTATCAATTCAATTCAATTTTATTTATATAGCGCCAAATCACAACAACAGTCACCTCAAGGTGCTTTATATTGTACAGTAGATCGTACAATAATAGATACAGAGAAAAATCCAACAATCATATGACCCCCTATGAGCAAGCACTTTGGCGACAGTGGGAAGAAACTCCCTTTTAACAGGAAGAAACCTCCAGCAGAACCAGGCTCAGGAGGGCGGCCACCTGCTGCGACCGGTTGGGGTGAGAGAAGGAAAGTTATAAATTGTAAAGTCTTTCATCCAAACCCTGACAAAGATGAGCTGAAAGTGCCAACACAGAGCAAACCTTGAAGATGAGGTTGGATTTTGCATGTCTGCCACTGCAGCAAAGATTGCAGACCACCCTCCATCCTCCCATCAGCACACTGCAATAAAAGAATGAGGAAGCTGGCTGAGAACGTCTACTCCTGACGTGCACTTGACATCCACAGGACGACTAGAAAGAGACCGTTTTAATCTTGAGAATGTTTTAATCTAGATCACGTGGCTGTGTTTTGTAGCACTCTGTCCTTTGTCTGATTGAGCACAGATATAATGTCTCAAGGCATTACTCATCTTAATGTGGAGATGAATTTGAATATGCACTTTCTGCTGTGCGTTAAATCATTTCACTGTGTGTCAAACCATTTCAACATATCAGTCATTAAATTAAAGGGGAAATGAGAGGCTTTAATTATCAAATCACTTCCCCTGAACACGTCCAGTGTGTTCATAGTTGATTATAGTTTTCACAGTCTGTCTTAGTTGTAACTAGTTTTTCATAGTTCATGTTACTGCTACCATCAGCCAAAATAAAGGCTTTTCTTTTACCTGCATCTCCTCTCTGCATCTGCTTCTGGGTCCTGTTCACAACCCATCGGCGCACCCTGCCGTGACACATCAACCTGTGGCCATGCAATAAAAACATTCCTTACCCATATCAGTAAAGGGGCTCTGTAGCTTCATGATTAGTTTGTGTTTTTTTCCGGTTTTTCTTCCTTCACTTTGATTTGTTTTGTGGTCATATAATGTGTGTAGCAGGGCGTGGTTTGTGGCGCGGTTGCAGGGAGGCTGACACAGCAGAGCTCCATCAGTTCATCACCTCTCCCCTGCATTAGACGTGCCGGGACCTGAGGTTGTGTTGTTGTATGTGTGTGTAGCTGGCAGCTGCGGCCGAGGGTTGGAAGAGACAAAACCCAATAAAAAGTGTAGTAAAGTGCGATCTGTGTGGTCGGGTCCGTCATTCATTGTCACTATGTGCAATGTACACTTTCCATTGTGAGATTATTATATCATCTTATGCCACGTTATACCCCTAATTAATTTATTATTGTATTTGATCATTCTAATTATTGCACTTAACAATTAGTGGGACTAATGCTCTTATCTTATCTATCTTATCTTAATTAAAGATGGAAATCATTATGTAACATATCTCCTGACTTAGAAGCTATTAAATTTATTAGACTGATTTGTACTACATTACACTGCTGACTTATGTGAATGAATGATATTGTTTTATGATGCATGATACTGCTGCGTTATAAGAAATACTGTTTTCAGAGAATCATGGCCTTATATGTCTGATTTGAAAAGAACAGAACAGACTGCACAGGAAGCTAAGGTCAGAACTTAGGCTCACTGAGAGAGAGAAAGAATGTGGATGTTTAGGTTTTATGACTTTGGAGGGGGGCTGAAGCTATAAGAATGTGAGAAATGCTCAGACACATGGAGATCAGGCGGACACCCTCCTGCGCTCATCTCCCCTCCGGATGGTTAATGCTCAAAAGTGTTTGTATGGAATAATAAGAAGTGTATGAATTAAAGTGATTGTTGATTGAGCATTTATACGTCCTTTATATGTCCTTCCTTCAGCCCAAAGGTAAAGAATTGGAGAATTTCAACACCATTAATCTCACAGTGGAAAATCCTGGACATCGAAGCCAAATATTTATCACATGAAGAATCAGACTCCTTTTAAACATTGTATTTGTACTAAATGTGTATGTAATATGGTGTCTGTATATTTATGGCCTATATTTGTGACTGTGTTTTGTTGTAGTTTATTCCTGTATGAATATTAAAAAGTATTAAAAGTATTAAAAATGTATTACATTGCTTTACAGAAAAAGGGAAAATCGTAGGACTGTGGGGAAGAGTGATTACCTCAGTTAAACAACTCGTGTTAATTATATTAGGTTCGGCTTTAAGGAACTCTGCATGTCTCCAAATAGCTTTGAATGTCTTTCAAATGAAAATAATACAAATAGAAAAGAAAAAAGTGGACAATACAGACAGAGTAAAGAGATAAATATTCAGTAAGCTATAAGATTCAAAGATCTCAGTTTTTCTCAAATGTGTGTGAGGACTGCTTGTTTGTATTCTTGGCAGCACTTAGTAATCAACAGCTCAGCTATTTGTTGTTTGTTGTGTTTAAAAAATGCAGGAAGAACGAACTTCTTAAACAGTAAATGAAACAAAGCACAAATTCAAAGTTTTTTTTTTTTTTTATTATTATTTTTTTTTATTTGTGGTTGGTGCTGTTTTTTTAAATTCAAATGTCCTGTTGTAATTGGACATTTTGAGTTAAGAAACAGCACCAAATCCCAACAACACTTCCCTCATGGTGCTTTATATTGTAAGGTTGTTCTACAATAATGCACAAAGACTCCAACCCCTAGAGCAAGCACTTGGCGACAGTGGGAAGGAAAAACTCACTTTTAAAAGAGAGAAACCTCCGGCAGACCCAGGCTCTGGGATGGGGTGGCCATCTGCCTCGGCCAGTTGGTGATGAGGGAAGGAAGTTGGGAGAAGAAGAGTAGTTATTTTTAACCACTCTGGTTTTAAAATTAAATTTAGAAAGCCCAATTGAAATGAATATTTGAAGCCAATTTAAGAGTTTTCTTGCATAATCACATGCACGTGTCAGTTAGATTTTAGCGTGCACATGAGAAAGCCCTAACGATGACATTTTGGCTCCTCAGTTTTGCATGTTTTTTGAAGCTGCTGACGATTGCTTCATCCATCTCTGGGTTTCTTGACCACATTAAGAGTATTGGAGAGTCCCACCTGTCATGGAGTTCATTGTATACTGTCAGGGCGAGTAGTTCAATGTTCTCCAAGGACATTTTGTACTTTTTGACAAAATTTTGTTCCAGATCTTCTGGAAAAGCCTCTCTACAATAAACTCTGATGCTACTGGATTCATTGTCATCGTCTCATTTCCTTCGCTCATGGCGTGCATTACCAGATCTTTGGTCACATTCTTTACAACTTCCTGGTATTCTTCCCTGTCTTTAGAGACACTCAGTACTCTTGCTGGTAATGCCAACAGGTGTTTGATGAGATTGAGACGGTAATATTGTCAAGCTGTTCCCTCAGATTAAAAATCAAAAGGTTTCTTTGCACTTGTGTGTTTGCAAAGATCCTTGAGGATGGCCTTGCCACATTAAAAATGCTGTCGTGGGATAAATTCAAGTGTTTCTCCTCAACTTCAGGCCAGATTTTCTCAATCAGACGATGGCTGATGCAGTCAGGAGTGAGGCGCTCTGTGAAGATCTTGTATTTGGAGGAGACTTTTTCTTTGGCCAGTAAAACCACCAACTGAATAACCAGCTGACGCGCACCTTTTTCTGCAGCTTCAGTGTCTTTTCCAGTGCTGATATTTCAGCCTGGTTGGTCTCATCTTTGAATACAAACTGCACTTCTTCTAACATTTCTTTGTCCTGTTCAGTTTGTTTCTTTGCGTCCTCTACCATGGTCTTCTCACTTTGTCGACACACAACTTTGAGGAGGAATCTGGGGTTGCCGTGTCTTTTGTCTCTGTCTTAGCCTCGGCTAATTCTTCTGTCTGCTTGTCCACTTTTTCCTGCATTTCTTTTGTGTCCTTCATCACTTTCTGCTCTTCCAGGACTTTATTTTCTTCCTCCTCGACCTGCAGGTCGCCCAGTGTACTCTTTGGCAGAGTGCACACTAATTCTGGTTTTGGTTTGTGATCGCTCAGTTTTGACAGTTAAGCTACGGTGTTACAATGAATCAGACATTCAGATATGACTGAGGGTAGCAGAACAAAATCTCATCCAGTGAATCGCTCGTGACTATAAGTAAGAAACGTGCTGGTCCAGTGCGGGGTTCACCTGCTATTTATGGACTTGAGTTGACTGTGACGTCACGGCCTGGTTCTCTTGCCTTTCATTGTTGAAACCGGCCCCGCCACAACAACGTTCCCTATTGGCTGACTGAAAATACGTAACACCCAGAAAGAACGGGCTTCCAGAGTTTCTGACGTCATGGCCCGACTCTCCCCTTTAATGTTTGAATAGGCCCGAAAACCATTTTCACCACTTACGCAAAAGCTCTTCTCTGTGGTAGAAAACCTTTATTTTCCACGCTCTCTTCACTTCCATCCGCCTCTGTCACGTCTTTTTGCCCACTCTGAGATTATTGCCTGTGGTCCTGTGGCTTACTCATAATATTTTAAACAAGCGGGCGAACTGATCTATTAATGTTTCCGACACACAGTTTACTTCTAACTGCGCTGATTTTCTACAATGAAAAATGACGTCTTCGTTTTTGTGTGTTATATATATAATGAAAAAGCTGAACTCTCCTCTGTTTAGAAACGAATGCAATTTTTAAATCAACCTTAAAACCAACCACACCGATAAAAGCGATTTGCTGTTTTAATAACGTTTAATTGCCACTGCATGAGCTCATCTTGTGTTACATCCTTAAGAGAGAGACCTGCGGCTGCCTCCTTCCTTTGGCTCCTTGGGTGTCTTTATCTGAGCATCACTTTTGCCTCCACTATGACGCCCCTGGTAGCAACATTTAACTTTCAAGGCTGTTTACAATCAGACAAAATTTGACCTCTTTGTGTAAATACACAGACGGATTCGTGAGCTCAGAGGTTACTGACTAACATCTACCTGTGTTACTCTTCTTTCCCTGTCTCCTCAGAGCCTCCAGAAAGTGTCTCCATCAGCTTTGTAAACCACACTGGGATGATGTTTGAGAATCAGCAGTACACCCTGCAGTGTAGCGTACAGAACGTAGCTCCTGTTCAGAGCCTCACTGTGACCTTCTACAGAGGAAACACAGCACTGGGTCACCTACAGTCCAACAGTGAACAGAAGAAACCAGTGAATGAGACCTTTACTCTGAACATCACTCCAGTAGAGAACATGATGGAGCCCAGTACTGGTGCGAAACCAAGCTGGAGCTGGGACCAGATGGACCACAGCGTCCCCCAGTGGTGACATCAGAAAAACTCCCTGCTATAGTTCACTGTGAGTCTGAGAGAAATAAAGACGTTCTTTGTTCTGTTTCTCAGAGTTGACATTTTGAGCATGATTCATGTCACTGGTTTGGTTTTGTGTCCTCGTGAGCGCTTTGAGGAAGAATCGAAACAGTAAAGAAATAGTGTTTGATTCTTCCTCATAGCGCTCATCACTGTTAATGAACAGGCTCTAAATAGCACCATCAACAAACTGCTGACTGACACAAGCTGATGAACATAGTGGAGGATTTAGCTGTTTACCAGTAAAATGTTTCCCTCAGAAGTTTGTGGAAAGCCAGAATAGAAGTAAACTTTGTTTGTGAATATTAAAAAATAATAATAGTAATTGTGTTTAAATCCTAAATGATAAAAGGTCGGCTTTACTATTTGTTTAAATGTGGAATCAATACAGAGTAACAAATATGCAATAAAAGAATAAGTGTATTTAAAGCCACTCCAGAAGAATTAATCATGATTTGTCTCCTTTCAGTGTCATATGGGTTGAACAATTCTCTTACTTCTCTGAACTGTCAGACTGACCTCTTACTGTCATGCTACGTGTAATTTAAACTTTATGTCAGATCTTTAGTGTGGCGAGCATCAACCTGTAAAGTAAGTAGAGCAGTTAAACATCATGAAGTGGACAAACTGACAACAGAGTATAGCAGCACAAAGTGAAAATAAAGTACAGTGGGCTGAACTGTCGACAGTACTTTCTGTTGTATATTACACCAGAAATGTGTTTTAATTTATAAATTATTTTGATTTTGCTGAAATTTTGCTTCGTATTTTTAATCTCTATCAATAATCACACAGATGGGCCTGAGCTAAAGGAGCCACCAAATCCAGATGTGATCACAATCACAGAAGGAGACACTCTACACCTGAACTGCTCCTCTGTGGGAAACCCCAGCCCTCATACACCTGGACACTTCCAACAAATAGTCCTTCCTACAGTGGCAGCGTTCTCACTATTAAATCTGTCGGCTTTGAGCATGAAGGACAGTATATCTGCACTGTGAGCAACACAGTAGGGACTGTCACCAAGGAGTTTAACATTGATGTACAAGGTGAGTGTTGTCAGATACTTCCTGGAAAACGAGTCACTGAAGTTCAATCACAATATTACTTCACAAATTAAGTTCATTGTGAGTGTTTTGGTGTTTTTAGTTTGCCTGGTATAAATGATTCTCCTTTCCTTTCTTTACCCAACCCCCGACCCCACCTCAACCCAGTTCTACAGTCAACTCCATCCCATATATAATAGCTGGGATGATACTGGGAGCTCTGGTCCTTGTCGGACTGTCAGTGGGATGCTACTGCAAACACAACTGAATGGGACACAGCAAACTCAGTAAAATTATTGTTAGTAACAGCTGAAGAAATGACTGGTTAAAATACTTGATGAATGGTTAATATGTATTTTCGATACTGATTCTGATGAGCAGCTTGTAACTGTCTATCTTCTGTAAGTAGACTTGCTGTTTGGAAAAAGCACATTTCCAAGGGAAGGTCTCCCCATTTTTCTATCTTTTTGTTTAAATGTGGTGTTCAAACTGGGCCCACGGGTCTTTGAGGGTCTCTGCTAAATAAATGTCCCCTCTGTTCTTCACCTGTTTGCTGATTCTCTTCTTAATCATTCTCTGCTTGATAATGCAGGCTATTTTCACTCAAACGTAAAATCCTTAATACAGCTCATAGGTATTCTCTCGATCTCATACATTACTTCACAATGTCTGCACATTTTCTTGGGATTATTCAATAATGCCACTTTTCCTCTTGAGTTGAATTGTATAAGAGTTGTTTTTGGAATAAAATGTGTCCTCATTGCTCAGCATCTTGAATTTTATGTCCTTTTCTATTCAAAATGCAACATAAAAGGGACTTTTAGTCATTATAGCTCACAAAGTTTGCTTTGTTTGTTTGTAATGCTGATAAGCAGCAGATTATGTATCCGATTCAATTCCATCATACTCCTGTATCCATGTGTATCCACCCTCAAGCCTTGTCCTCTGTTCTGTTTTGCTTCTGGACACTTGCTTCAGTTCCCTCGTCTCACCGTCATTCAGTTCAGTTGGTGTTATGCATATATTCTGTGTCTCTGGAAATATTGCTGTTAATCATTCATGTGTTTTATATTCTATACAGTCAGACTTCATTGAAACGGTAAGATTGATCTTATTCACTTTTTGGGGATCCTGTTCAAACTCCTGTCACTGCTAGGATCTCCTTCCTCTATGATGGGTCATCAGATACTTTTCTTACTGTGGACCCATTGTCATTTTTTTATAGTAGATAGTAAATAAAGAGAACTTCTCTGTCATTTAGTTGTTTATCTTTTACTTAATTACTTTGCTAAAGCATGAACAGCTATAAGAGAAGTTCATCCTGTAACACTTTAAGAAACAGTTAAAAGTCCAAAATGTTCTCTCCTGGCATTCAACAGCTGTCAAACCTTTTGTAAACCTCAAAGTCTTTTCATCTTGATTCACATTTCTGCTCTTATTCACAAACACTTTGTTATTTGACCTCCACCAGTTTCCAGTCTCTGTAATAGATCTGTCCTTCTGATGGCCTTGTGAGGATTATCACCACTTCTGGTTTAACTCTCCTTGCCTCTGATGGCCCTCAGGCTTTTATTCGAGGCTTTGTCTTGTCTCTCCTGACATCTTCAAGTCTTCCTCAAGCCTTTTTGCAATCAGTTTCAATCTGTATCCTTCTCAGTAACTTTCCTCACCACATTATGTCAGTCTGTCTTTAACATTGAGCTGCAGCTAATGTCATATGACTTATTTTTCTCAGAGGTGTTTCTCCCTGCCACGGTATGACTGGTCTTATTTTTTGGTGGGGGCGACTCCACTTTGCTCTGTAGCTTCATCAGAGTTCAATCAGCAGCTACTTCCTTACTTACATCTTTTCCTTTCTTTTCAACTCTTGTCAGTCACTCAGTGTTTAAATTCTTAGTGTTTTTAAAAACTGCTTCTCAGGTGGGGTATTAGCCCCTAAATTATGCTGAGGTCACACTTTTGGAATAGGTGCTGCTATTTCTGCAACCAGATTTCCTCATCCAATATTTAATAACTGAGCTGCTGGTCATCATCAAGCTATTTGGCGTACATCAGTTTTGACTCTGATGTCATCTTTTTACCTCAAAACAGTCCAGGTAAGCCATGACATCGAGCTGGTGGTGGTAACAAACCATTTTTATTCTCATTTCTGTTCGTCTTTACAAAAACTTTGTTCTCTAAACTTTGTATAATAGCCTCTCCTGGCCTCCAATTACCTCTTAGCCTTATTATAGGCTCTCTTCTTATCTCTCTTTATGGACTGATAGCTCTCAAGCCTTTCTTTCCTTGCTGACTTCATTACTATATTCCAGTCATTTTCTTGCCCACCTTGTGTGAGCCAATCAGCTCCCATTCCATATACTTTAAATCTCATTGCTCTTCTGTCATCCTGCCTGTCAGACTCTCATTTGTGTAACCTTTGTCTCACCGCTTTCCCTCAGAGCTCCATCCAAGCCTCCATCTTCATCTCTGGGGGAGTCCCATCCTAACTCCTATCACTGCTGCGATCCTGTTGTGATTTGATGGGTCATTGGCATTTAATCATCAAACTGCGTATCTGTGTATCTTTGCCTCAATAAATGTTTTGCTGATGCCTTTGGTTTATTTTGTTCAGCTTAAGTACAAATTTCAAATTTCTAGTTTAGTTATTTCATTTCAGATTCTGGTGTTTACTTGTGATGGGCACTATGTGATGGGCACTAAACAATGTCAACCTTTGGTTATAATGGACGATACATATTTTCCACTGGTGGCTACATCATTTTAAACAAACCAGCCAAACTGCACAGTCCTTTAAATCTATACAACAAGGTTTCTAGAGACCATCTAAAGCAGAGTTGGGCAATTAATTTAACATGACAAACTGGATCGCATCACTAAGCTGAACTCAGTTCTGTTCAATATTAATTTGATCTTTTTTCAAAGTGTTGGTGAGAGTAGAGGCCACAGATAGGCAATTAAAGATAAAACAGACAGTGTTAAACGATATTCACCAAAATAACTGTGAACAACATTTGCCTATTGTTATTACATTTCAAAGACTTAACTTTTTACACAGTGTTGTGGCCATTTTTATATAGAGCCTTTTGTCAACCCTAACTGAGCCAGCAAGGGTTCAGCTGATGTTTTCCACCCATTTGACTAGAGCTCAAAGCCTTTCCACTACCAGGCCAGCTCACCTGAGTGTCATCAACCCTATGAGCTGCAGTATAAATGGACCAGCTCTGCTATATTATCTGCCTCTCAAGAGTGGTAACCAGACTCAGTCGTACATGTACAATAACAGTAATGGGCTATTCTATTGTATTCTAAAGATTGAAAGATTGCCACCCTTAGGAGGAAGCTCATTTCCACCACTTGTATCCACGATCTCGTTCTTTTGGTCACAACCTACAGCCCGTGACCATAGGTGAGGGTAGGGATGTAGCTCAACCAATATATTGATACGATCTGGTGCAGAGTCTGCATCACTGCACCAATCCATTTGTCGATCTCCCGCTCCCTTCTCCCGTCACTCGTGAACACACCATGATATACAAAAACACTTCTCCAATTGGGGCAGGAACTCGTCCCTGACCTGGAGTGGGCACTCCACCTTTTTCCAGTTGCAGACCGTGGCCTCAGATTAGGAGGTGCCGATTCTCATTCCCAGCGCTTTGCCCTCGGCTGCACTCCAGTGTGAGCTGGAGGCCGTCACCTGATGAAGCCAATAGAACAACATCATCTTTGAAAAGCAGAGATGAAATTCTGAGACCACCCAAGTGGAAGCTTTCCTGGCCTAGAGTGTTCTGGTGCCCTGTGGACTTACGGACACCCTTATGTTACAACATAGTGTTTGCACAGAAGTCCAGTAACAGAACACCGCTCGGGTTCAGGTCTGGGAGGCCGTTCCTCTCATTCACGCCCCTCCAGTCTCACTCATGTTTCCCACATGAGCGTTGAAGTCTCTAAGTAGGACGACAGAGTCCTCAAGTGGAGCACCCTCAAGAACCCCGTCCAGGGATTCCAGGAAGGCCAGGTACTCAGGCACAAACAACAGTCAGGAGCTGTTTCTCAAGGCGCAGGAAACACACCCACTCAAAACCCCAACGTACAGGGAGATACTCAGATACCCACCCCAGCCCACCGCCTTTCATTATTGCAATAAGATCATGATGGTGTAGGCATTTGATTACTAAAGGGAGGTGTTGAGACATCAGGTCATATACCAACATGAAATTCTTTCCTTTTTGTTACTATATTTTATCTTTTCAACTGTGTAAAGTATAAAACAAAGTTTTTAATGAAATTGTGACCATGTGCATCTTGTTTCTCTACCTGATTAATTCTTTTATAATGTGAGAAAAACAAAATACAGTACACAGGCAACAGATTTATTCAATAAAACAGACGGAACGTGATCCAGCACTAAAAGCTATGTAATGCAATATGTAAACTGCTTTTTCCACAAACATTTGCTTCAGTTGCATGCTGTGTGAAAAGCTCTGCTGGTTTTAAATGTGATCACTGGACAGAGAGAGAGGTGGTGTTTATGGTGTCCAAGATAACAGGATCTATAGCTTCTCGTGCCAGTGAAGGCTGCTCAGTCTGAGCAATTCAGGTGAACCTTGGAAATGACCAGAAATCTTCATTTTTCTGATCTTTGGTGTCAGCAGACCCGGGCAGATGTGGTTAGAGATTCATCTCCCAAACTGACTCTCTAGTCAGAGTTTCCAGAACATACGGCTCTGTCTCTACACATCCAGCTGAGCGCATGCTGTGTATGTCTAATTTTAAGGTTTACTTTTTTAACACTCAGATTACTTTAATAAATGCTTTGTATGTCAGAGGGAAAAATGGATTTCAATGAAGCTTAAAAGAAGAGATATAAGTGATATGTCTGCAAATCTGCATATTCACTGTGAACCACTGTTTGTTCATTTTATCTCGTGTTTTTGTTTTGTTGTTCTTCATTTTGTCATTTTTCCATTATGTGTTTTATCCTATTGTAAAGTGTCCTTGGGTGTCTTGAAAAGCGCTTTATAAATAAAATGTATTATTATTATTATTATTATCATCATTATTATTATGTGAGGGTTTTTCTATCCTAGTAGTTTCAGCATCTGAACAGACTAGAACCAGTCAAGGGCTGACTTACAAAACTGCTGTTCTTACGTTTTCCCTAATGCCCTGTTAAAAAGGTGTAACGCTCCATACTTACTCACATTATGTAAAGTCAGTTGAAAAAAAAAATTCTTCAGGGGGATACATGGGAACCTCCCCAGGAAGCAGACCTGACCTGCCTCTGTCGGGCTTCCTGTTTGGTGATTTTACGACACTTACTTTCACTTTCACTGAAGGCATGGCTGTTATAATAAAACAAGCGGATGCACTGCTGAAAAAAAACAAACAGCCTTCACTGCCAGCATTGTTCTCTGCAACAGAAAAGCAAAACAGGAAACTCAGAGCCCATTTCCTTTCGAGCCACCTTTGGACTTCATGTTTGATCATTTTCTTCATCACATTTGATTTCAAAAAATCTAGCTGGGACAATGTTTATTCATTTTATTCTTCTGGTTTCCTACTCACTTACTTTTCTGTGCACCCACCAAGTGTCCAGCTTTGGTAAGTGAAATGTTTTCCAGCTATAAAAAGATAAACAGACTGTTTATACCATAAAAATTTATTGCTTCGTTTCTTATTTTCATATCATACAGCTGCTAAATGTTGATGAACACTGATGAACTCAGAGGCATTTTTTACAAGTAATTTAATGAAGGATTAAATATTTATTTGAAGGCAACATGAGAAACTGGATCTGTTGTGGAGGGCAGCACCAATAATCTGAATTCAGTTATGCTCAGGATTAATTTACTCTATGTATAAAGTGCTGCTGGTAAGAGCAGATGTTACAGTTAGAAAATCAAAAGGTGAAATAGATAGCATTAGTAGTAGTAATAATAATAGTAATTATTAATAGTAATAATAGTAATTTTATCATTTTTTAGCCAATATTACCCAATACAGCTAACAAGAAAATGAGCACATTTTTGTCAAATTTCAAAGACTTTTCATTTTTTACAAAGTGCTGTTGCTATTGTGTTTGCAGTTTAATTTATCTGCAGTTTTTCACCTGTTTTCTTGTTCCGTCTGTTTTGGGATTGAACAACTGCATTAAAGTCAGACTGAACACTGTCAAACGCTGGAAATTCTGTATCTGGATTTGTTAAACTTCATACTGAGAGTGTTTGTTCACATATGAAGGTAGATCCAAAAAGAACAAATAATAAAAATCCAGCAGTGATGGGGAGGGAAAGAACTAAATGGTAGCGACGCACCCCAGGAAATATTACATTAACCAATACAAAGGTTTTACCGGTTGCCAAGGCACACAGGCTTGTTATTGACAGGCTAATCAAAAAAATTAAAAAATTTAAATAATTTTATTAAACAAAATATGGAGCTGAAAGAAGAAAACAGTGAATTAAGTGGCAGGACCTAAAACAATTAAAAGATCACCCTTTATTACCAAACATGGCTTATAAGATTCAAAGATTCACTGCCACTATATTGCCTTAGTGAAAACAGCAGCTCAACAAACTACTTAACAGACCTCATGGTGGGATCCAACTCACCACCCTTTAACAGCCAAACAATCGCCAGGGGAAAATGAACCCGATCAGCATCGCTGTGGCGGGGCTGTGATCGTTGCTACCGTCTATCCATCCATCATGACGGGAATGAGAACCAAATGTCAGGAGCCTTTGAATAGGCTACAGCTGCTCCTTATAACCAACCTCTGATTATAAAAGCTAGTCGAGGTGTTCATGCAGCTTATACAGCTTGAACAAACTTCTACAAACTCTAACCCAATATATTATTTGTTTATTTAATTAATTAAATAAATAAATAAATAAATAAATGAATACAAATTAAAATTGCAATGCATTTTTTATCTCAAATATAAGATTGTTTATCTTATTTAGTAATGCCACACTTTGGGACTTGATGCTTTTATTATTAGTCTTAGATATTTAATTATTTCCTGATATCTCATTTTATCAAATTAATCAACAAAGTTTCAGTAGAACAGCTTAAGTGCTTCTTGGAATTGGTTCTCCAAAATCGCTGGACCTCTTCTGGAGTGATGGAAAAAAATTCTTCCTAAAGATGTTTCTTCATTTGGTGTTTTGCTGATGGCCCAAAAATCAGACAATAGGTTTCTGCAGACAGGTTCATGTTTTCCTTACATTCATTTCCCTCTTCAGGCAACTTTTCTTTTCAAAGTTTTCTTCTGGTTTGCTTTTTTTGTTAAAAAAAAAACAAAAAACTGAACCTTGAATCTTCCCGGACTTTCAGTTTCCAGTTTCACCATTTTGATCAATTAATTTCTCCTCTTGTTTATCAACTTTATCCAAGTTGATCTACCCAATAACAACATTTGATGTGTTTCTTACAGATCCTAGCTGCACAGAGTTTCCTGTGTTCACTCCATCTGCACTGGTAGTGAAGTACGGTGACCCAGCCAATGTTACATGTGATGCATGTCAGAAGGACTGCAGGGGAGATTCTTTTGGTTTGGAGACACCTGTAGGAGAAGTTAGACAAAATGGAACCACGATGATCTGGACGGTTGACAGACTGACTGAATGGGACACATATCTCATCTGTTATTATAACACTGATGATGGTGATCAGTGTACTAGCACTGTGGATATAACCATCTACCGTAAGTATACTTACCTTAGAATGTGAGACGTTCTAGTGAACTTTACATCATTTGTAATCTAAATTTGACCTCTTTGTGTAAATACACAGTTAGATGGATTCATGCTCTCAGCAGTTACTGACTAACATCTACCTGTGTTACTCTTTCTTTCCCTGTTTTCTCAGAGCCTCCAGAAAGTGTCTCCATCAGCTTTGTAAACCACACTGGGATGATGTTTGAGAATCAGCAGTACACCCTGCAGTGTAGCGTACAGAACGTAGCTCCTGTTCAGAGCCTCACTGTGACCTTCTACAGAGGAAACACAGCACTGGGTCACCTACAGTCCAACAGTGAACAGAAGAAACCAGTGAATGAGACCTTTACTCTGAACATCACTCCCAGTAGAGAACATGATGGAGCCCAGTACTGGTGCGAAACCAAGCTGGAGCTGGGACCAGATGGACCACAGCGCCCTCCAGTGGTGACATCAGAAAAACTCCCTGCTATAGTTCACTGTGAGTCTGAGAGAAATAAAGACGTTCTTTGATCTGTTTCTCAGAGTTTGACATTTAGAGCATGATTCATGTCACTGGTTTGGTTTTGTGTCCTCGTGAGCGCTTTGAGGAAGAATCGAAACAGTAAAGAAATAGTGTTTTGATTCTTCCTTATAGCGCTCATCACTGTTAATGAACAGGCTCTAAATAGCATCATCAACAAACTGCTGACTGCCACAAGCTGATGAACATAGTGGAGGATTTAGCTGTTTGCCAGTAAAATGTTTCCCTCAGAAGTTTGTGGAAAGCCAGAATAGAAGTAAACTTTGTTTGTGAACATTAAAAAATAATAATAGTAATTGTGTTTAAATCCTAAATGATAAAAGGTCGGCTTTACTATTTGTTTAAATGTGGAATCAATACAGAGTATGAAGATAATTAACCTGTAAAGTAAGTAGAGCAGTTAAACATCATGAAGTGGACAAACTGACAACAGAGTATAGCAGCACAAAGTGAAAATAAAGTACAGTGGGCTGAACTGTCGACAGTACTTTCTGTTGTATATTACACCAGAAATGTGTTTTAATTTATAAATTATTTCTATTTTGCTGAAATTTTGCTTTGTATTTTTTCCCTCTATCAATAATCACACAGATGGGCCTGAGCTAAAGGAGCCACCAAATCCAGATGTGATCACAATCACAGAAGGAGACACTCTACACCTGAACTGCTCCTCTGTGGGAAACCCCAGCCCCTCATACACCTGGACACTTCCAACAAATAGTCCTTCCTACAGTGTCAGCGTTCTCACTATTAAATCTGTCGGCTTTGAGCATGAAGGACAGTATATCTGCACTGTGAGCAACACAGTAGGGACTGTCACCAAGGAGTTTAACATTGATGTACAAGGTGAGTGTTGTCAGATACTTCCTGGAAAACGAGTCACTGAAGTTCAATCACAATATTACTTCACAAATTAAGTTCATTGTGAGTGTTTTGGTGTTTTTAATTTGCCTGGTATAAATGATTCTCCTTTCCTTTCTTTACCCAACCCCCGACCCCACCTCAACCCAATTCTACAGTCAACTCCATCCCATATATAATAGCTGGGATGATACTGGGAGCTCTGGTCCTTGTCGGACTGTCAGTGGGATGCTACTGCAAACACAACTGAATGGGAAACTACAAACTCAATAAAATTATTGTTACTGACAGCTGAAGAAATGACTGGTTAAAATACTTGTTAATAAATGGTTAAAATGTATTTTTGATACTGATTCTGATGAGCAGCTTGTAACTGTCTATCTTCTGTAAGTAAACTTGTTGTGTCACGATCCTGGGTCTTTTGACCCAGCGTTTTGAGTTTTAGTTTATGTTCATGTTTATGGTTTATGTTTAAGCCTTTTAGGTTTTCTAAGTTCATTTTTTATCATGCCGAGGTTGTTATAGTTCTTTGTTATTAGATTTCCCTTGTGACTTCCAACCCCTGTTCAGTCTCCCTAGCCCTTCATGTGTTTCATGTCTGTGTCTTATGTTGTCAAGTTCAGGTTATCATGTCTGCGTCTTATGTTTCCTGTCTTATTTTGAAGAGGCCTTGTGTTTCTATGGTCAATGTGTTTAGTTTTACTCTTCCTCTGTGATGTCGTTATGGTCATGTGTGTCAGCTGTTTCCCCATGTGTTCCCACTTCCCTCATTATCCTCCTGTGTGTATTTAGTCTGTGTGCTTTCACTTTTTCTTTGTCGGATCGTCTGCGTGGTTCCCATGCCATGTCCTGCGTTCAGGTTTTTCATATATCCTCATCACGTTGCCATATTTAGAGTTTGTTTGTTTTTTCTATTTGCCAGGGTTTTTCATGGTTCATGTTTCCTTTCTAGTTTACCCAGTTTAGGTTTAGGTTATTGCTTAGTTTGCATTGTTTTCGCCCTTTTATTTTGTACTGTTCTGTCTGCTTTAATAAACGGCTCATCATCAGTTAAGTTTGAGTTTTAGAATGTCTGCACCTGGGTCCACTCCTCACACTCCACGCAGTTTGCCTCGGCAGACTGTGACATGTTGTTTGGAAAAAGCACATTTCCAAGGGAAGGTCTCCCCATTTTTCGATCTCTTTGTATAAATGTGGTGTTCAAACTGGGCCCACAGGGTCTTCGAGGGCCTCTGCTAAATAAATGCCCCCTCTGTTCTTCACCTGTTGGCTGATTCTCTCTTTAATCATTCTCTGCTTGATAATGCAGGCTATTTGTTCTATACAGTCAGACTTCGTTGAAACGGTAAGACTGATCTTATTCATTCTTGGGGGATCCTGTTCAAACTCCTGTCACTGCAGGGTTCTCCTTCCTCTATGATGGGTCATCAAATACTTTTTCTTACTGTGGACCCATTATAATTTTATTTTTTTTAAACAATGGTACAGGTGTTTGTGCCTGCAAACATAAACCAGAGGCTCCTTCATTTTTCTAGTGTTACATCTGGAGGCGATTCTGCTGGCACCAGTTAACAAAGTCCTCGGTCAGTCCTCTGGACTCCCTGTCGTCTCCATCAGCAATGAGACCAACAACTGCTGAGTCATCAGCGAGCTTGTGCAGGAAGCAGATAGCAGAGTTGTAGCAGAAGTCTGTGGTCTATATGGTGAAAGCAAATGGAAACAGAACTGGTCCCTGTGGACTGCCTGAAACAACCCTATTAGACACACAGTTCTGGATCTTTACATACTTTGGTAAAGTAATCCAGGATCCATGTGGTGAGGTGATCATCTTGTTAAAAGGCTTCAAGCACTCACAGCACTTTTTGCGGTAATAGTTTACTATGGCTTACACACTAAGTAGCACTTTTCCCAACACAAATACTCAAACACTGCTGCTTTGACTGCAACATGTAGTATGTTCTCTATATTTTGTGTTTAACCTTCATATAGTGGGATGTTCTTTGTCAAATATGCTGTAGACCTTACCATGGTTGTGACATGTGCTGGCAGCATTCATAATGAATGCTGCCAGCACATTTCTTTTGGGAAACTCAATGTTGAATCTTCAAGCTGATATCCATATTTATGTGACTTCTTTACCTGTTTGCCAGTGTTATCTGGATAATTGAAGCCAGATAAGGAAAATGTTGAATAGGAAAATCAGGTCTGCGGTATAATTTTTTTCGAGGCTTAAACCTAATGTTGCCTTAAGCTCCTGTCCTCCTCCTCTCACCCCAACCGGTCGCAGCAGATGGCCCCGCCCCTCCCTGAGCCTGGTTCTGCTGGAGGTTTCTTCCTGTTAAAAGGGAGTTTTTCCTTCCCACTGTCGCCATAGTGCTATCTCATAGGGAGTCATTTGATTGTTGGGTTTTTCTCTGTATGTATTATTGTAGGGTCTACCTTACAATATAAAGCGCCTTGAGGTGACTGTTGTTGTGATTTGGCGCTTCTAAAATAAATTGAATTGAAGCTCCAAATCCTGATTTATACTACAGGCCTCTGGCACTTTTATTTTTGCTGACATGTCAGCTGGTTTTGTTTGCTTTGCTGTTTTGGTGTTGGCCCTCCCTAAAATATTCTTGAACTTTTTGACCTCAAAATAAAAATAAATTCAGATGCTGAAAAAACTGGTATGTAACTAAACGCACCCTTCCTGTGGCTTTCTCGTATCAGCTTATCAGTCGTGCGCAGGTCTGGACTGGTAATCTGTCATACTGGGCATCTGCCTGGTGGGGAAATGCACATTTGGGCCAATGGGTCTGGTGAAGGGTTGAATCTTAAATGGTGTCTTCCTGGCATGTCGGTTAGAACACATGCCACCCATCAAATGCAGTTTGAGAATTTATCTATGATCCAGCATTTGCACCATGATAGCATTAGGAGTATAGTGTGGGACACAGTGTGGGAGTATAGTCTGAAAGTAAATGAACAAGGAAATAACATGTACATTAACAACGCACAATATACAGCATTTATAGAGTGACTATAACAAGTCAGTGAGTGTCAGTAATGTTAATGTGGTTGTGTTAGTAATACAGCGAGTGCTGATAAAACAGCTTTGAGATGCATTTGTAGATATTATGTGTTTAACCATCTTTATGGTGCTAGCTTAAAGTTACGGTGTAAAAGTTAGCTTATGTTAAAATGGTTACAATATAAACAGTGTTAGGACAGAAATATTAGCTTCTGTTATGACTAATTAAGTTGGTAGTTAAGTTATATGTAAAATGATTAATCGCAGTCACAGATTCACAGTAAGTGTGCAGATTAGCTTCAATGCATCTATAATAAATATGTGCTAGTTCCAGCCCTGCAACAGACTGGTGACCTGTCCAGGTGTACACTACCTATGACTGCTGGGACAGGCTCCAGCCCCCCACCCTCCCTCCCTCCTCCCCCTCTGACCCTGTATTGAATAGGCAGAAGAAATAAGATGCATCAACTGATGTTTTTTTTATTATTATTATTCTAGAAATATGAGCTGTTGGTGTGTTGAATTGTGTGGTATTAATATTAGAGCTAGCAATCTTTCTTACAGAATCCCTACTATGAGCCACGTTACCTGAAATTATTCCTTTATTTACCTGAAGGCGCTGACAAATGTGCTGGGCGAAGGATGTAAATCAAATCACATGTTACCTGCTTACACTTGATGATAAGAAGGATGTACAGGGATACCTGCAGCCAGATCCAAGGTTAGTCGTAGTTGCAGAATGCTATAGATACATCTACAGATAAGAGACAGAGGGGTCAGTGAGCAGGGACCTTTAAAAATGCTAAATTTTAGTTTTTATCTTTTGCCAGAAAAAGACTATTTTACTTTTCAGTGTTAATGTATTTTAAGTGAAATTAAAAGCTAATTATAGTTTCTGTACAGCTTCCTACTAATGGCAAGAAAGTGAAACTGGAATGTGTTAGAAACAGAGAATTATCCTTTTAAGTGCATCTATTTATCTTGTTTCTTGCTTAAAAAAAAAAAAAAAAAAAAAAAGTTCATTTCTCTGTCTAAAGGAAGTTTCATCTCCACTCTCTTTATGGCTGCTCTCTGTTTATACCAATTCTATTCAATTCTATTGTCTGATTGGCTTTTGGTGACTCAGAATTTTTTTTTTTTTTTTTTTTTACTTCAAATCACATTTGAAAAATGAATGTTTTCTAACAGTAAATATTTTTCAAACATTTTTTTCCAGTTTCTGTCTTTCCATATGTTGTCCCTCAGTCTGAACTGTAACCAAATGAAGCGGAGTGTAATCACCTCCTATGAGCCATGAGTATAATCTACAGTATAATACTGGCTCTTTGTGATTTACAATATGAGCTATTCATGGTGGCCTAAAACAACCTGTGTGCATGCTCTTGTTGTTAAGGGGAATCATCCTGCGAAGCCAGCAATCAACTTCACCTCTGTTTCCTGGTTGTCCAAAGTGAACAGTCATGAAAAGATCAATTCATACAGAAGTGAACTGCAGTGGAAGCAGCAGGATCAGTCATGGACGCACGAGTTTGTGTGCAGTCCATTTTTTGTAACCACTATGGGAGAATCTGAGAGGCTCAACACAGATCAATTTAGGCTCCAGAATCTAGATTCAGGCATGTCCAGTTGTGAAGAGGCCAATAAAGAGAACATGGAGACAGATAGCATCAATATGACTGATAGCCATGATGAGACGCCTGAAGGCAAGGATGAGAATGGGGGAGGGAATAAACAAAAGGCAGATTTTCAGAGGCTGTTTGGCAAGTTTATTCAGGTTTGTTCTGATTATGAAACGGCAGGCTGACAGCATGGAGCTTCCCAGCTTGGATTCGGGTGGATTCAGCAGTGAGGAAGAGCAGCAGCTAAGTCATGATGAGGTCGTAGAGGATGCCAAGTCCACTGAATCTACACGCTTCCTGTTTCCACTTCATCCTTCCAGTGCATTACCATACTCCCTGCTCTCTTTTCCACAACTCCCTTTGAACTTGCCTGGGCCAGGTCTGAGTCCAGCTTTGCAACTCCAGCCAGGTCACATGACACAGGGGTTTGCTCTGATGTCAGCAGGCAGGTCGGTGAAGTGGACATATATCAGTGAAACAGGAGGAGGACTGAGAACAGACAGCAGGGTTGACTAGCAGGACAAAATAGCATGTAGCACATGGAGGAGTCATCACAACCAGTCAGTTCTCAGGAAAATGTAACATCACATAAATATTTCTCTTCTGCTCAGTTTACAGCAGCTTTGACGGTTTCATGAATGTATTTCCTTTTATTATTTATGCCTGGTTAGAAGCTCATAGACAGTTACTGTCAATCTACAATAAAATAATGTGACTCTTTCTACAATGTAAAGGCTGCCCTCTCTGCCATCCCACTAGCTAAACTAACTGACACCAGTAAACTTTGGTAAGATTCTCTACATGCACTAAAGTTCTTGGCCACATACATAATGATTTTCTTGGCTATAGAAATCCGTGCCATGAAGCTCACAGTGCACATTTTTTATGCTTATGTCTGTGGCAGAGGAGGTTTGAGCTCTGCAGAGCCTTGGTGGTTTTTACTGCCTATACTGCCTTTTACTACCCATTTACATATTTTTGTTGTTTTGTGTGTGTGTGTTTGTTGGTGTGAAGTTCTGATGTGTATCCAAAAAACTCATTGCAACACAGTTTTGAAAACGCTGGAAAGACCTCAAGACATGTTTTTCCTTTACTTTCTATGTAAACAAAAATTCCCACCAAGGCTTTTCAGTGTGACATTTTGTTTGCATAGAAAATACCTGTGCCAGTCACTCATTTGTCCTTGTCACCATGTAGTGGTGAACATTGTCTTACGACTACATCAGGTGAGTTTTTTGCTGTCCACAGTGACACAAAACTCATTTAACAACACAAACTATTAAAAAAAGCATTTTAAAATGATGTAGGCAGATCAAGGCCATGTTACAGATTCAGTAAGAACTGAAGTTTATCATAATCCTTAAAACATCCTTAACCCGGTTGCTAATGTCCAGCATAGATCTGTTATTATAAATCTTATTCAAAACGTGGCCAGTTTAATGTCTAAACTAAAATCACATTAAAGTTTCAATTAACTAAAGAGGTCCCTGTGATTCAGCACCGAGAAACCTCATTTTTTTTTTTTGTGTAGATACTTATGTTACTGTGTAGAAACTTAGGTCTATTATATCTTTTTCTCCTATCCTAAAAGAGTCTGAATGTAAATCTACATGCTCCCAACGGAGAAATGCCACACTGTATTTCATTGTTGTAACAGTGACAATACAAAATCTATTCTATTTTATTCTATTCTAACTTATTTTATACATTGTATCAATCCATTATAGAACAAATATCAGACTGTAGAAAAGCAAATAATAATGCACTAAGCAATTTCCTGCCATAAGAGCTAAATGGTCATCATAGAAAATACTGAATGCCTATACAGGACAGGCCAACATTTAATGCAGCCACAGATATACATCAGTCAGCATTCTGCACTTTCCACCTGGTGACATCGTTTATTTATTTATTCATTCATTTATTTTAAGTTAGTATTATTAAAGGTGCAAATTTAAAGGTGTAAATCTTTTTAGGTTATTTGATAGAAAAAAATGATCTTGTACTCATAAACATAGACAGAAAAGTGGATAATAATGACAAATTGTTAAATGTGTCATTGGTCACTGCTTAATTCCTCATTCTTTAAGCATTACTCGTCCTTAGTATGTAATTTATAAATACAGATATACATTCGTAGACAGGAGAGCACCCACTACTTCTTTCATTTCACCTAAGTTCACCTGTGGGAAAGCACAGCACTGAACACCCTGAATATTTGTTTTAATTCAGGAGTACTTGGGAACTAATCTTTAGTGATTACTGACTTATCTGACTAAAGATAATGATCAGAGCAATTCTAAACTCTTAAACATCCCAGGCATATCTGAATTTGTGTCTGCACCTTCAGACTCCAGATATGAAGGTTCATACCTGCTTTACCTCCAGAGTTGTACCAAAAAGTGACTGTCTGCCAAAAACTGATTTCCAGTGTTTGTGGGGGGGGGGGGGTTTATGTGTAATGTCTTTACTTATATTGGTAAATAGACTATAGTGAACATGATTTACAAAGGGGTTGTATATAAAATTTAGAAATTACCTGTTTTTTCAAGTATCTTTGTGGCAGACATTACTTTTTGGCACAACACCAGCTAACCAACAACAGCTAGTTACAACCTAATATTACAGTTGAATATTATGCTACCTAGCCTTAGGCTCCAGTATTCTAAAACTCCCACTTCCCCTCTGATGAACAATATGATTATGTAACCAATATGTCAGCTTACCAAAGAATAACTGAGACAGTCTAAGGAGCTTGGAAAGAAAAGCGTCTGGACTTCTTTAAGTTGCTTGAAGACGTTTCACCTCTCATCCGAGAAGCTTCTTCAGTTCTAAGGGTCAATGGTGGAGAGTCCCAGATTTAAACCCAGTGGGAGTATCCCCCCAAAGAGGGACAAAAGGACCCCCCGATGATCCTCTACCTAATCACATGAGCCAAGGAGTGAAAGCGGGTGTGGGTCCCAATCAGCCAGGGTTTCAGGTGAGCTCATTGTCTTTGTTTATATAATGATGTAAGTTCTTGGGCCATGTTTCCTGTCCTTGTGTTTTATTCCATCATGTTTATCTATGTTCACCAGCAAGTCATGTCCTCTCTCTCCCTCGTGCTCCTCCATGTTCTCTCTCTCCCTCCAGTCTGCATCTCTGTGTACTTCCTGTTTTACTATGATAGTCACACCGTCATACACCAAGTGACTTTTTGCACAATACTCAGTCTTTTGCACATCTCTATTGCACTGTTGTGTCTGTACTGTCTTGTGTCTGTACTGATTTATTTCTGTATCGTTTTGTTCTGTCTGGTGTTGCGCTTTCTTTTTGCAGTTTTTGCAGTTTTGCACACTTGCATTTTATGTAGTCCTGTGTTGATTGTTTGGTATATGTCATATGTAGCACTATGGTCTTGGAGGAACGTTGACTCGTTTCACTGTGTACTGTACCACTGCACATGGTTGGAATGACAATAAAGCCACTTGACTTGACTAGAAAATCCTATATTTAAAGAACAAAAAATATAAGTGTAGTGTTATGTATAAGTCTATTGTAACACTGATGTTTGGTTGATATTACCACTATGTGTGGCTGTAACTGCAGCCATCACAATCCCAAACACACCTCCAGGCTATATAAGGGCTATTTGACCAAGAAGGGGAGAGTCATGGATTGCTATGCCAGATGGCCTGGCCTCCATAGTCACCTGACCTAAACCCAATCGAGATGGTTTGGGATGAGATGGACCGCAGAGTGAAGACAAAAAGGCCAACAAGTGCTCAGCATCTCTGGGAACTCCTTCAAGACTGTTGGAAAACCACTTCAGGTGACGACCTCATGAAGCTCATCAATAGAATGCCAAGAGTGCAGAAAGGGTGGCTATTTTGAAGAATCTAAAATATAAAACAGGTTTTCATTTATTTCACACTTTTTTCTTTACTACATAATTCCATATGTGTTCATTCATAGTTTTGATGCCCTCATAGAGAATCTACAATGTAAATAATCATGAAAATAAAGAAAAAACATTAAATGAGAAGGTGTATCCAAACTTCTGACTGGTAGTGTATATTTACGATCATTTTTGTTAAATGAATTCTCGCCAAAATATTTGACGCTTTAAAAATATTTATTTGTTCTATATTAAAAAGCAGTAAACATTATACTTGCACGTTGCTTGTGGATTAAATAATTAGATGTAGCAAAAATGTAACAAAATTAATTCTGTTAATTTTAAGTCCTGTTTATTATCATAGGGTTTTATACCTTAAACTAACATTTTATTATCTATTTGATAATCATATATGTCTGATAAACTGCTATTTAACGTGGTTGCAATATATGTAATTGTCTTGTTCATTTCATGATACACTTAGAAATATTTGTTTGGGTACACAATGATTTCTCTCAATGATAAATGCATTTTGTACATCCTTATAATTTAACTGCAAATATCTAAGTTATCAATTCAACATTTCAAAAGCAGTAAGGCAATAAACAAGAACATACTTATTTAATCACATATCTGTGTTTTCAAAATTACACAACTGGACTTCCATTAAGCACAAACAGCATGTGACACAAACTTGTTTGAACTGTAATAAAACACAGCTCCGAAAAAAGGTACTATGGACCTCTAATACAACACCACAGGAAAAAATATAATAAAATTAAAATAATAATTACTCAAATTTGTCCTAGTAAAGTTGGGCTAGGACTGATCATGATGCTTCAGACATGAGAAATACAAACACATGTAACTGATCAGTAAAATATATAACTTCAGGTGGACACCCAGGTATTTATATGAGTCCATGAACTCTGGTGTTTATTGGTATAAGCAGAGGAGGTACAGGTGTTTGTGCCTACAAACATAAACCAGAGGCTCCTTCATTTTTCCGGTGTTACATCTGGAGGCGATTCTGCTGGCACCAGTTAACAAAGTTCTCGGTCAGTCCTCTGGACTCCCTGTCGTCTCCATCAGCAATGAGACTAACAACTGCTGAGTCATCAGCGAGCTTGTGCAGGAAGCAGATAGCAGAGTTGTAGCAGAAGTCTGTGGTGTATATGGTGAAAGCAAATGGAACCAAAACTGATCTCTGTGGGCTCCCTGTAGTGAGATGCCCCTATCAGAAACACAGTTCTGGATCCTCACATACTTTGGTAAAGTAATCCAGGATCCATGTGGTGAAGTGATCGTCTTGTTAAAAGGCTTCAAGCACTCACATACACTCAAGCAGCACTTTTTGCAGTAATAGTTCACTATAGTTTACATACTAAGTAGCACTTTTCCCAACACAAATACTCAAACACTGCTGCTCACTCTAATGGTGTGATATAGTACTGTAAGGTCAATAACAAAATATGGGGCCTGATTATTAGATGAGAAGGACTCTTACTGCAGCATTTTGGATCAACTGAAGACTTTTCAGCTGTTTTTAGGACAACTTGATAATAATGAAACTAGTTTCTCAGACTCACTCTGCTACAGGATGTTTCTAATTTTAGAGATATTGCCCAAATGTAAGACAGCAGTCCTACACGTTTGCATACATAAGACCTTTGAAGAAGGGTGTGGATGTGAGTGTATTTTCCACTGACTATGTGTTTGAATAGGTGTAGATTTCAATTCAATTCAATTTTATTTATATAGCGCCAAATCAGAACAAAAGTCACCTCAAGGCGCTTTCCATGTACAGTGTTATTGGTACTTAGCAGGCACGTGCAGAGGGGGGGGCGGAAGGGGCTTGAGCACCCGCCCCTTTCCTGATGGGTGCCCAAAGTGCCCTTTTGTTGAGGCAATTTTTTAAAAAATTTTTAATTATGTTTTTTTTAAATGTGTGTGTGCGTGTGGAGTCCTGTCTGTGCCCCTCAACAATAATATTTAACTATTAATCACATTTTTGCTAAATAAAAGGATCTGGCTTGCATCAGTCACATGATCACCATTAACCAATGATCGCCCTTGACGGCAGAACGCGCTGGTTAAGAGCCGGGAACGAGCTCACAAAGAGCACGCGCATTTTTTGCGGTCCGGAGCTGTAGGAGAAACACAAATTAACTGAGAGATACAGACTGATGCGACAAAACCAGTAAGTAGGTGTACAGCGCACACTGTAGTCTATAGCACACAGCAGTATTAGCTTATCACGTACACGTTGGTAAGCTGTCTTGTGGCAACTGACGAACTGAAACAAATGAGCGTGCTGTGTGTGCAACAGCGCGACAAACTTTACCTGTCCTTTTATTAACTGCACAAGTAATGCTGGTCATAGCTGCTGGCTGACTGGGTAAGGCTGTCATGGGTCTGTAGCTCTGTCACCGTTTTAGGGAACATATTTAGTTTTAAAGTAAGTTACAGGGCTTTTCCTGCCTTTCTGGAGGGCTTATATTTCACTTAAAACGATCTAATATGCATGTCCACATAATAATGGATTATTATAATTATAATATTTTAAAAAACACGCTGTATTTTAAGAACATACATTAAGAAACAGATTATATTAGATTTATATTTTAAATAAGACAAAATGCTGATTTTACAGCAGCAAAATTATTGTATCTCTACAGTTTAAAATTGTAATAAGCTTTCTCCCTGCACAGAGTGGATAGTGAAACAAATGGAATCATCATAAATACATTATTATAAATTTATTACTTTTTTCCCTCATTGCTTTATTATTGTAGCTCTAGTAATAAATAATAAGGGAAGGATTCTGGATCAGCACCATGATGGAAACTTGTGCCCATAGTATATACAGTATTCTGAAGAAGGTCTAAAATGTCACTGTGTGTGCGTGCATGTGTGTGTTTTATTTATATGGATTTTTTTAAATTATTACTCATAATATAACATCGTCCAGACATGGCTGGTAAGGACATGAGGAGGAAACAGTAGGAGCTGTGTGAGGCTACTAAAGGCAGCAGATCCCTCAGCAGCTGGATTACAAAGAGCACAGGTAACACTAACACATGTACCAGTTGTTGGAGAGGTATTCCAGTATAAAAATAATAATAAGCACAACTGAAATGTTTTGCTTCTATAACATTTTTCTGTCATCATTTTATTATAGATTAAGTGTAAGAGTTGTTAAGTGTGGATAATTAAATAATAGTTTATTGCAATAGCAAGTTGTGCCTTGTTCTCAGATGGACAGCAAGTGGAGAGTGATAGATGAAATGATCGGATGGAAGGAGGAAGAGAGGCAAAGAGTGATTCACAGGCAGGGTCTAGTTTATTTCTCAGTTTTTTGTTGCCTTATGGTTCCAAGCGCTGTCACCAATCTTTGCATTTTGTTATTATCTCATGACACTTGTTTAATCAGCTACCATCTCTCCTGTGGACTTTTAAATGTCTACAGTTTCAGATCAGCACTGCCCTGCCCTCCAGCACTATCAGCAGCAGGAGCAGCAGCAACCCCTCAACAGCAACATTGTACCCATCAGGTAAAACATAGGCTACGTTTGCTTTGCCTCACAACAGTGATGTAGTATGATGCGATCCCATATTAGATTCTTGATGAATGTGTGTTGTTGTTATTCAGCCTGGTTCAATGTGCCCCTTTTTAGCTTTGAGCACCCGCCCCTATAAACGTCTCTGCACGGCCCTGGTACTTAGATAAGATTAAGACGATTCATTAAACTTATGTTGAGTGTATTTAGTTACCTTAGGTTAAACCAACATTATTATTCTATTTTGTTAAACTTATATGTCCGATAAACCGCTATTTAACCTGTTTGCAATATATGTTTTTTTTTCTTGTTCATGTCATGTTACACTTAGAAATACTTGTACAGCCTGTCTGCTGCATAAGTTACCCAGGCTTAAACCTGATGTTACCGTAATCTCCAAATCCTGATTCATGGTACAGGCCTCTGCTCTGAGCTCTGGCATGTTTTCAGCTGATAAGTCTTAGGGTTGGTTTTGTTTGCTTAGCTGTTTTGGTGTTGGCCCTCCCTAAAATATTTTTGAACTTCATGAGCTGTCTCTAAAAAGAAATTCAAATGCTGTCAACACTGGTACATGAACACAAACACCCTTCCTGTGGTTTTGCCTTATCAGCTTCAGTCATGTTTTTAGAATGTGAAAATGTTTGAACTTAGATAACTTTTTTATTTTTTTACATAAAACATATTTATATATTACCTTAGTTTTTGTTCTGTGTGATTTTTAATTTAATAAAATGTTACTTTCTCTCATCTACCAGCACTCATCGTGAGCATTAATGCCATTGTATTTGGGGGCTTTTAACGATTTCTTTGAACTGCTCTTTTTCCCTGCATCAAAATGACGACCTTTCCAGGGTGTACCACACCTCTCACTCTGTGAGACATTAATAGGCCTTGTCAAGTTAAAATACTTTGTATAACCTTCAGAACCAGTTATTACAGATGTGAGTGTGTATATATCAAATCAAATTAAAAAAAAATGTTGTTATATACACAATCATACACAATATGACATGCAGTGAAATGCTTATAGCTGTGCAACTGCCAACCAGATAAAAGAATAAAACTAAATTTAAAAGTCAAGTATAAAAGTTAAAAATCAAAATTAAAAAGATGTGCAAATCAGCAGTGTGCAGACTGACAGTGAATAGTTATGAGTTATGAGGTTACTGAAGTACATTATTGTTGTTGTTGTTATTAAGTGCTTGTGCAATGATGTGCAGAGATATGTAGACATGTATATTTCAGTTTGTATGTAAACTCTGGCCCTGTGCGGACTGAATAAAGTCTAAAATAAATTCAAACTTGTGACCCAATTCTTGTTTGTTTGTTTTTTAACAGCGTGCGCTGTACAGTCATTGCACCCAGGAAAAAGAACAGCTCAAAGAAATCATTAAAAACCCACAAATTACCACAAGTTTCACATCCATGATGATTGTGTGTAAACTTATCATGTAAATTATTTTGATGAAGTAGTTTAGTTTGCATTTTGTATCTGGTGTTTGTAAAACCACTTCAATATCGCTTCACTTGTTTATGATGTTCCCACCCAGTCTGACATCACCCCTACACACACACACACACACACACACACACACACACACAGTAACAGTTCCTTTAAATTTCAGACCTGAGCTGATCAGCTTCACTTTTAGATGACACCAGCTGAACATCATGTTTTGCTGTTGCATATTTTTGGCTGTTTCTTTGCTGCATTCTCTGTGTCTCTTCCATGTGTCAGGCTACGGTAAGTTCTCACACATGTGGAGTTTTGTTACTGTGTTTATAAATGGCAGTTCTATTTTTTGTAATGATCTTATATACAGTACATTATATTAATTGATTCAATTATGTGATTTTTACATGTATTGTTTCACAATATATATATTTTTATTGTAATTTTCTCAATTTACTTTTATCAGTATTGTGCCTTATTTTTCTTGTAATAGTTATCATCTATATCCTTTTAAGGTTCAGACAGTGCATAACATATCAGGTCATATAATGTAAGTATATATTACTGTATTAACCACTTTCTTAGCTAATGGAGCAAAGCCTGAGAGCTACATCAGGCAGGCTCTGCATCATGTATCAATTTGTTGGTTTATTAAACGTTCACATGTCATGGTTTGAGTGTTTTGAGAGTTTTGAGTTTTCCTATTGATTTATGATGCTTTGCTTTATCAGGATATTTATGTTTTAGTTTTGCTCCCCTAATGTTTTGTGTTATTTTGTGTTCAAGTTTCCTTCTGTTGCATCGTGAAGATGTTTTAAGTTCAATTTTATTCAGTTTTGTCTTGAGTTCAGTTCTTTTATGCTGTTTGTCTGTATTTTTTGGTCTCTGTCTCTTTCCTGTGCCTCCTGTGAGAGTCTGTCATGCCCTCTGTGTAAGGGGGTGGCTGTAGCTCAGGAGGTAGAGCAGGTCACCTATTAATCGGAAGGTTGGTGGTTCGATCCTTGGCTCCTCCAGTCTGCATGTCAAGTATCCTTGGGCAAGATACTAACCCCAAGTTGCTCTCCGATGCATCCATCGGAGTATGAATGTGTGTGAATGTAGTTAGAAAAAGCACTAAGTACAGATAAAAAGTGCTTGTATGAATGGGTGTGATTGGGTGAATGCGATATGTTGTATAGAGCGCTTTGAGTACTCCGGGAGAGTAGAAAAGCGCTATATAAGAATCAGTCCATTTACCATTTACTCTGTGTGTGTTTCCCCAGTCGTGTCTCTGTTTGGTCTCGCTCCCTCCATGTCTCGTCTCCTGTAACTGTTTCCATGTTTCCCTCTTTGTGTGTCCTTCCTTTGTCTCCGCAGTCTGTCTTGTGTCCATGTGCGTTCTGTCCTCCTGACCTCTATGTCAGGCACGTGTCTTAGTCTGCATCTTAGTGTGTTTCCTGTTTTATTTTCACACTCTCTGGTCCCGTGTTCAGTGTGTTTAGTTTTGCTTCCCCTGTGTTGTTATGTCTATTCGTCCCAGCTGTGTTCCCATGTGTTTCTCGCTCCATGTTCCCACATCCAGGTCTCGTGTTCCGTGTTCTGCGTTTAGTGTTTAGCTTTAGTTCATGCAGTTTAGTTTGTTAGTTAAGTCTCTGTTCTCATTTGCCTCTTATTTATATTTTCATTCAGCCCAAATAAACGGCTCGCCTTTTGTTCAAACCCACTCACGATTTCAAGTGTCTGCATTTGGGTTCTCATAATCTCTCCACACAGTCTGACATCAGAATTTCTCATCTCTCTCTGTATCTCTCTGTTACTGTGTAGAACAGGGTGACTATGTCTTTATGACACACAAAGCTGGAAGATTGAAGTCAAATCTAAAAGTTACTTTAAGACAATCAATGATTAATTATCATTATTAACTGCTCAAGCAAACTCAGTTATCATTTAAATGCTTAGCAGGGCCTCAATTAGCTCTAAAACAGCCTCGGCTCTTCTTGCTCTTGAGTCCAAAAGATGTTGGAAACCTTCAGCTGTCCAGGTTTGGTTTGCCTGTCTCTCTGCAGCCTCTGATTTCTGTTTTTGGCTTGTTGAAACCCAACATGCATTTGTGCAGCCGTAGCCTCGAGGACAGATGCTTTTCTGTCCAGCACAGTTGCAGGTGAAATCTAAATGATCATAGTCTGCCCTTTCTCCTCTGGCCTCAACAAGACGGTGTCTCTCTGCAGAAGTGCTGCTCACTGGATGTTTTTGATTCATCACATCTCTCAGAGTTACTGAAATGTGAATCCCAGGAGATCGACAGTTTCAAATATAGTCAAACGTTATCACAGTTGAAGAGATAGCATATTTTCAACATGATGATATTTGTCACAGACAGCTGATCGATGATTTTAATCATATTCTTAACTTTTCACTTTCATAGGATTTTCTCCCACCTGCTTCATGGACACCATCATTATCTCCTGTACATGAAAAAGCTCATCCTCAGACAGGATGCAGGCTTCAGTCATTTGTGATGGGCTCAGATTGGACCTGCTACACTTATACATTGAAAGCAGCTGAGGTGACCAGGATGGATGGAAAATATTTTCCTTGCAAATAATTGCATGTAATGTTTTTTTTCTTACAGATCGTAGCTGCACAGAGTATCCTGTGTTCACTCCATCTGCACTGATAGTGAAGTACGGTGACCCAGCCAATGTTACATGTGTTGTATGTCAGAAGGACTGCAGTGGAGATGTTTTTGGTTTGGAGCACGCTGTGGGAAAAGTTACACAAAATGGAACCACGATGTTCTGGACGGTTGACAGACTGACTGAATGGGACACATATCTCATGTGTTATTATAACAATGATGCTGGTGATCAGTGTGGTAGCACTGTGGATATAACCATCTATCGTAAGTATGCTTACTTTAGAACATCAGACTTTTACTGAATTTTGCATCATTTACAATCAGAATTTGACCTCTTTGTGTAAATACACAGACAGATTCGTGAGCTCAGAGGTTACTGACTGACATCTACCCGTGTTACTCTTTCTTTCCCTGTCTTCTCAGAGCCTCCAGAAAGTGTCTCCTTCAGCTTTGTAAACCACACTGGGATGATGTTTGAGAATCAGCTGTACACCCTGCAGTGTAGCGTACAGAACGTAGCTCCTGTTCAAAACCTCACTGTGACCTTCTACAGAGGAAACACAGCACTGGGTCACCTACAGTCCAACAGTGAAGAGAAGAAACCAGTGAATGAGACCTTTACTCTGAACATTGCCTCCAGTAGAGAAGATGATGGAGCCCAGTACTGGTGTGAAGCCAAGCTGGAGCTGGGACCAGCTGGACCACAGCGCCCTCCAGTGGTGACATCAGAAAAACTCCCTGCTATAGTTCACTGTGAGTCTGAGAGAAATAAAGACGTTCTGTTCCTCAGAGTTTGACATTTTGAGCATGTTTCATGTCACTGGTTTGGTTTTATGTCCCATTACTTTACTGTTTTAATTCTTCCTCACAGCTCTCATCACTGTTAATGAACAGGCTCTAAAAAGCATCATCAACAAACTGTTGACTGACACGAGCTGATGAACATAGTGGAGGATTTAGCTGCTAAAAACTAAAATACTCAGTGTGTTTGTAGAAACCAAGAATATAACTCCACTTTGTTTGTGAACCTTAAAAAAATAATAGTAATTGTGTTTAAACCCTAAATGAATTTTTTTTTAAGTATATATTCATTTAAATCTGGAAGCAATTGATTGCAACAAATCTTCAAGAAAGAAAAGTCTGTCAGTCTTCTTTCAGAGTGTCATATGGCTAGAATAACTCTCTAAACTATCAGACTGACCTCTTAATGTCACACTGCATGTAATATAAACTTTATGTCAGATGTTTAGTGTGGCGAGCATTAACCTGTAAAGTAAGTAGAGCAGTTAAACATCATGAACTGGACAAACTGGTAAAATATGATCCTTTGAAATCTAACAGAGTATAGCAGTGGGCTGAACTGTGGACAGTGCTTTCCACTTTCTGCTGTATATTATGTTAGTGAGTAATTTGTTTTACTTTTCCAAAGTGTTAAATTTTTTCTCTGTCAGTTATCACAGATGAAAAGTTACAGAAATTAACAAAATTGCGCGACTGTGAAAACAGGCCCATGTTTCCCCATATGAAATTTCTCTTCCAAAATTGTTTGTTTTGCTAAATGTTTTGTTTGTTTTTTCCTTCAATAATCACACAGATGGACCTGAGCTAATAGGGCCACCAAATCCAGATGTGATCACAATCACAGAAGGAGACACTCTACACCTGAACTGCTCCTCTGTGGGAAAACCTAGGCCCTCATACACCTGGACACTTCCAACAAATAGTCCTTCCTACAGTGGCAGCGTTCTCACTATTAAATCTGTCGGCTTTGAGCATGAAGGACAGTATATCTGCACTGTGAGCAACACAGTAGGGACTGTCACCAAGGAGTTTAACATTGATGTACAAGGTGAGATTTCGGTTTGTTTTTGTTTGTTTTTTCGCATCCAGTTTCAATTCAAGCAGTGTTTGGGTATTTTCAGTTTGACTAATTTAAATATTCTCTTTTTCTGTTTTCTTTACCAAACCCCCTTTCCCATCTCTGCAGCTTCCCCCTTGATACGGATAATAGTTGGGGTATCTGCAGCTGTTCTGTTTGTCTTCATACTTTGTGTGCTATGTTTTCGTTCCTATAAACAAAACCGAAAGTGAAGCTACAACCTAAAGGATGTTTTAAGGTTCCCTAAGCGCACTGCCTTGCCTCTGCAAAACTGCGAGAATGTCTGAACTGTGGACAAACAGTCTGGAGCTGTTTCTTCGACATTAGGTGCTGCCTAATTCTTCAAGTGAACTTGCCAAGTTTGACATCATCCCGGTTTGATTGAGGTAGTAGTTACCTTCCTCTACTGATGACATCTGATGACACCAAACAACAAAAATGACAGCATGAAATGAAGACTTTAAGTGACATGACCAGTGACCTAAATACTGAGTGGAAAAAAAGCTCCTTCCTCTTTTTTGAAGCTTCTGCTTTCAGGGTACTGTAACACAGTCAGCAGCAGTTTTGCACTCATTTCCTGTAAACATGCTGCCTTAAATCACAGGTCTTGGGTTGTAGCTTTTAATGAGTGATCTCTATATTTCATTGTACTGAGTGTGGAATTAAAAGGCCCTGTGTCGATACAGACTGAAAACACAGGATGTCACCAGCTTTTTCCACCAGTGACCCTACTCTGTAACTTTATGTGGTCTACCACTTTATGGCCTATTTGCTAGGGTTCCTAAAATCACTTCCACTTTGGTAGAGCTGATGGTGGAATTGGAAGGAAGACAAACTGATGTGCTGAATCGGTGGCAAAGATTAAGAGGTGTGGCCCAATACTTTTGACCGAAGGGTGCAGGTTATACCCCCCCCCCCCCCCCCCCCCCCATAATGATAATAATAATAATAATAATAATAATACTAATAATAATAATAATAACAATAATAATAATAATAATTTAACAGAAGTCAGTGGGCTACATACTGAACTTAGAGGATATAAATAAAATATTGATCCTATCAAATGCCTCACCTCTACTTGACAGAAAACCGGAAAGCAGCCAACATCCAAAGAAGAGCTTCAAGAAGACTGTTCCTAAAATCTACTTATAGGAATGACAAGAAAGCTTGCCTGGAGCTCAGGCTGTGTTGAGGAACAAATGTGGTGACACTAAATATGCTGGCATTAGGTATTTTCTGTTCTGCAGTTTGCCCTCTAGTGGTTGTTTTGTGTATTTTTACTCTGCAAGATCTAGCCAGAGGCAGTTTCACCTCTGTTAATCTGTTGCCATACATGCCTTCACAAGTTGATAAAGGCATCACCTGTAAGTAATATTGTTTGTTATCATTGAGTCGACTTGTGTTCATTATTATTTGTTGTGAAAGTGCATAGTTTGTAGTTTGAATTTAACTTGAATGGGTGTATCACCTAAGCTAGTAGGTCAAGTTAGCTTGTATGCCATCTGGTTTCTTTAACATTTTGATCATGAGTGTGATTTCATTTGATGTTTTATTCAGGGACTCAGCAGATAAATATTGTGCTCATATTTTTGAATATATGACTTACTGGTGTGTTTGTTATATTGTATATTGAAGCAGTATTTTTATTGGTTTATTTCTGGTGTTGGTAAATGGACTGGTTCTTATGTAGCGCTTTTCCACTCTCACTGAGAAGCACTTTTATTGGGTGCATTCACTAGTGATGTGCGATACCACTGATTTCCTTTCCGATCCGATACCAAGTAAAATTCAGGGTGGTATCAACGACACTGATCCGATACCGATACTCTGTACAAAAACATAATGTTTCATTGTATTTCATAATACAATATATAACTGTATTATGTAATTGTAATAATAATATGATAATATAGCTTCATAATGATTACAGGACATCAGACTATTTGTTCTTATTGCTTAATAATACAGAATTATCATATAGAAATAAAACCTGAAGTTGAAGCGCTGTTTGAACACCTTGCCTGCCTGCAGCACTAAAGGACTCCATGAGAGACGTCTGTCTCGCCATAGCAGCACTTGTCCCTCTCCTCCTCTTCAGTTCGCCTCAACATAACTCATCATATTCTGTGATATGATTTACTCTGAGGTGTTTGACGAGGTTAGTGGTGTTGCCACAACACCTGCCACATGTATTGCAAACCGCGTCTTGGCTGTTTGTGGAGGTAAAATATGTCCACACATGACTCTGATTACGCTCAGCCACTGTTGTGAGTGTGCACCCAGGGGCTGCGACACATTTATACAGCCATATTTCGCATATGACTATGAAATGCGTAAGAGGAAGTAGCTCCTTCCAATATAGACGATCCGAATGATATCGTTTCTTTCCACTGTGTTCCTGTTAATGATAAACTACAAATTTACCCTAAAGTACTAAAATAGTGATATTTTAATATGAGAATCGATTCTATAACATAAATTACTGGTATCGGAAGAATCGATATTTCAATATCGATCCGCACATCACTAGCATTCACCCAATCATACCCATTCACACAAGCACTTTATCTAAGGTTTTTAGTGCTTCTAACATTCACAGATGGATGCATTGGTAGGATATTATCTTGCCCAGGATATTTGGCATGTAGACTGGAGGAGTAGGATTGGGATCAAACCACCAACCTTCTGGTGAGTAGGTGACCTGCTCTACCACCTGAGCTACAGGTTTTGTCAACAGTTTCACACTTTTTCCTTATTAAATCTTCCAACTCAACACATCAGTCTGTTCCTTGGATTTTGATTAGGAGAGTGTTTAGCTGTCTGTATAGCTGAGTCTACGTTCATGAGGACAATACTTAGTGAGGACAGAACAGTGAAAAGATGAACCATCACATCAAGCTGTGAAGGAATGTCGGCAGCCCATTTCTTAGCCACCAGTAACTAGAGATGGCACGATACCACTTTTTTATGTCCGATACCGATACCGATATCATAAATTTGGATATCTGCCAATACCGATATGAATCCGATATTGTGTGTTTTTTAATCAATAAAACTGTTTTTTTTAATATCTTGCTGCATTTTGTATAAGTTCATAGTCAAGTTTAAATAAACAACAACACTAAAGCTATTCTGTTATACCTGTGTGTAAAAAATACACTGCACCCAAAATATTTCATAGTTCAGCAACACTGATCAATCTAATAAACCTTACCTAACTTAAAACCTAACTTAAACCTACTCCATCCTCCCTATTCTGGTATTTTAAAGAGTACTTAGCAGAAATATTAAGCAACCTAACTAATAGGGTTGCAAACTCCCAGCAAAAAAAAAAAAAAATAGGGAACCACCCCCCACCCTCCACCTCATGATGCTTAATCGATGTAATCAACTTTAATTTGATGCAGGGTGAAAAAAAATGCACAGAAACAAATTATTTTTCAAGAATAATTAAATAGATTCAACATCTTTCTTCAACAGAATTGCAGAATTCACAGATGGTACCTTCCCAAAGGAAAAAGTACTATAGCTTACTAGGGTAAATTAGACTTAAGAGTTAATATATATAGTAATGGACTTCTATACATTTTACATCAGATTAAAACTTTGGGTGTAAGATTCAGATAATTATTTATTAAAAGCTACATATTTTAAATGAGAATAAGAAAGAAAAGTGTCTTTGTGCCCCCTTTTCCCTGTTCATGCCCTATCGGCCCCCCTGGCTAAACTTTGCTAGATCCGCCCCTGCACAGTTACCAGCCGTCAGCTACGTAGAAAAGGATCCTGGTGTAGAAGGTAAAATTAAATAAATTCTAACAACAGCTTATCAAGCTTAAACGTGCTGCTGTTGTTCAGCCGCTGGTTTCCTCTTTCTGGTGCAAAGTGGGCCAAAAACAAAGAAGAGAGACGGACTGGCGACAGAAAAGCCGATCAGCTGATCGTTAAGCAGTTTCACGATTGAAGTAGCGGCAGGAAGGTGAGGGAGAGAGAGGCAGTCGCTCCATATATCGGTTGTTAAGCTTAACGTGGGAATGCTTTACAAACATTCAGAGATGAACTTACACACTTGCTTTACTTCTCTCTGGGATAACTTCCTCTTAGATGAAATGCTGGTTTGGTAGCGAGGCTACAAATACACACAGCCGCTATCACGTGAAGCACACTGCTCCGACATGCTACGGTTATGAGCCGAGTTACGCCGTGTCGCAAGTTTTGTGAGCTGCTTTTTTGATATTTAATGGATCGGATTACATTGTTTATTTTTCGCCGATATCCGATCCAGTAATTTAGGTCAGTATCGGACTGATACCGATACGTAATATCGGATCGGTCCATCTCTACCAGTAACCAGTGAGTAGAAGAAAAACACTAAAAAGCCTATGCTTGATTCTTCAGTATCTTTTTGCGGGATTTGAAGACCCATTCACCTGCCTATATTAAACGATGTCAAGCTCAAACCCTATCGACGCTGATACTCAGAGCCTAGAGGTTAGATCCAGTAGCGGTTTTAGATACGGGCGACACGGGTGGTTGCCCGGGGCGGCATCGTGATGGGGGGCGGCATCACGGGCATCGGCAAAAAAAAAATTTTTTTTAAAAAATGCTCGTACTCATGCTGCCCCGACGGCAGCCAGCGCATATTGGGAATGGCATAGGCACCGATCGGTTTTCTATCGCCCATTTGCTGGGAGTAAGGGCGCCCTCCGTTTGCGAGGTGCGCCTGCTGCTTGCGGCACAGGGAGGAGAGGGCGGGGCGGCGGGGGATTCTCTGGCTGGCTGGAGCAGCATCTAATAACCAACTCGCAAAATAAAACAAAATAAAAACAAACCAACAAACACGAAAACACCAGACATTATGATACAGACTTATAATTTGCGCCGATGTTTTTTCGAAATTCTATAAAGTGAGCGCGAAATCCCTCGGTGCGCCTGCTTGCTGCTGTACTGAAGTCAAAGTAAACTTTATTGTCATCTCCGCTATATACAGTACAGTATATACAGAGACGAGACCACGAGGCTGCAGTTACAGCAGTGCAAGTAAACAAACAATAAATATAAGAAGAGTAAGAAAATAAATATACACTTTAGGACTAGGGGTAAAGGGATCAATAACAATTTAAAATTTATAAATAATAATAATAATAACAATAATAATAATAATAATAATAATAATAATAACTGCATGTATCATTTCAAATTCTAAAAGACTACTGGCATCGCTACCAGAACACTGTTAAAGAGGCAAAAAGGGAATATTTTGCAAATATTATTTCTTGCAACGGTCATAACCCACGTGTGTTATTTAGGACCATTGACACTGTTCTAAATACTCTATTGAATGTCTGTTTGGAAGTTTCTCCTGATATTTGCAATGATTTTTTGAACTTTTTTCTTGAAAAGGTTGTCACCACCAGGGCTCTTATCACAGCTCCTGACTCTGACCCCTCTGCCTCTGTCCCTTGCACTGCTGTTTTTACTCAGTTTGAGCTTGTGACTCTCTCCACTTTAGAGGATGTGGTTCGCCATATTAAGCCCACAGGTTTTTAAAGAAATTTTTCCTAGTATATGACAGTATGTCCTTGAAATTATTAACAGCAGTCTGTCTTCTGGTGTGGTTCCTGCAAATTTCAAACATGCAGTAGTGCAGCCACTGCTTAGGAAACCTGGCCTTGATCACACAGTTTTAGCGAACTATAGGCCTATTTCCAAGCTGCCTTAACTTTCCAAGGTTTTAGAGAAAATTATTTTTAGTCAACTGAAATATTTTCTAGATGATAATGGCATCTTTGAGGTTTTTCAGTCAGGTTTTAAAACCCTTCATAGCACAGAATCTGCATTATTAAGGGTTTTTAACAACATCCTTCTGACATGTGATTCTGGTAACCATGTTGTTCTTGTCTTGCTTGACCCAACTGCTGCTTTTGACACCGTAGACCACAATATTCTAATTTCTCGATTAAGTGATGTAGTGGGTATTGGTGGCACTGCACTCAATTGGTTTAAGTCTTATTTGTCAGATAGAACTTTCTCTGTCAGCCTTCTCGGTTCCGAATCATCTTCTGCTCCTCTGTCATGCGGCGTCCCACAGGGCTCAATTTTAGGGCCTCTGCTCTTTTTATTGTATTTATTGCCTCTGGGTTCCATCCTTAGAAGGCATGGGATCGCATTTCATTGTTATGCCGATGACTGCCAAATTTATTTGCCACTGAAGCAGAAAGGTGGCATCTCCATAAAACCTCTCATGACATGCCTAGATGACATTAAAGCTTCGTTGGCTGGAACTTGTAAAAGAGAGCATATAACCCCTGTCCTAGCCTCACTGCACTGGCTGCCTGTGTCTTTTAGAGTTAATTTTGAAATTCTTATGTTTGTTTTTAAATGCTTTCACAGTCTTGCCCCGCCTTACCTCTCTGAGCTTCTTCATCTCCACACACCCTGTCGGTCTCTCAGGTCAGCTGACCAGCTGCTCCTGGAGGTACCGAGATCCAGGAGGAAGCTCAGAGGGGACAGGGCCTTCTCTATCGTGGCTCCAAAATTATGGAATACTTTGCCCTTGCACATTAGGGAGGCTCCTTCACTGTCCACTTTTAAATCGCGTCTTAAAACCCACTTTTCTTTGGCTTTTAACCTCAGTGAGACTTAGTTTTCCGTTGAAATTAAATTAGTTATTTAATTAATTATTTTATTATTTCTTTCTTTTATTTGGCTTTTATTTATATCTTATGTAATTTTATTTTTTAGTTCCAATGTACAGCACTTTGTGTCAGCTGTAGTTGTTTTAAAGTGCTTTATAAATAAAGGTGATTGATTGAATGATTGATTGAATTTAAAATTTATAATTTTTTTTTTTTTTTTAACCTGTCCCGTTTGGTTCTTTTGCCATCAGAATTATTGTCTAAAGGCGAAGAAAGATGCCCAACGGATTTACTTTACCAAATGGACCATCCCAGCCTTGCCGTAATGGTCCATCTGATTCACCTTTTATTGTTTATTTTATTTTCACTTGCTGAATACGGGACAGACTTGACTGGTGGAAAGAAAGGGGAGAAAGAAAGAGGGAAAGAAAAAAAAAACCTGAGAAGAGGGACGGGGAAAAAGGGCAAAAAACAAAAACCAACAGAATAAGCAGACAAAAAAATACATATCGATCACCTGGATCACCTGTTGAGAAAGAAAAAAGAAAGCAAGCAGAAGACGACGAGAGTAATAAACAAGATCACAATGATATATGGGAATATGACAGTAAATACTAAATATTAAACATTATGGTGCAGCACGTGAGATCGACAGCGCACAGTGTGCTTTGAGGTAGGAGCCCAAAAGGGTGTAGTTTGTGTGTGTGATCACCTGTGTGTACACCTGTGAGCATGAACGCGCTTGTTTTTAAAAGGTTCCTTCATGTAATGATCTGCTAGAGGGTGTGGGGGGCCACTGCCCCGACCTCCAGGGCATGAAGCAGGTATGGAGGAGATCAAAACTCCAGACATCCAGAGGCCCCCAGAACACAAGAGACCAAGGAAGACCAGCAGAGGGGCAGCCGCGCCACTATCCCAGAAAGAGCTGAGGAGAGTCCCAGATGAGGGGTCACTCAGCAGCCGCGGAGCAGAAGCCAGGGGGGTTGCAGTGACGTGCCCGTGAGCTCCGCCGGCAGCCAGCTGTGCCTGAGTGACCGAGCCCCAGGTCGAGAGGCCAAGGGCACCCCATCCCCGAAGTGGCCCGAGCGAGCCCCAGGCTCCATGCCCCGATAAGCAGCCGCCAAGGAGTGAGCCGGTGGGTACCCGGGCGCCCACCCCCGGACACAAAGAACCACCAATGCACCGATGTCTGAGGGCGTCTGCCACCGGCAGGGGAAGTGGTGGGGGGAGATGGGCCTCCAAACCTTGGAGGGCCTGAGATGTCCCCAGAGAGGTGGGGTCTGATACCCAACCTGACATATAGACACAGACAAACAGGCACACACAGATACAAACATCTATTCCCACCCTCATGCTCTCAACACTCACCCAACGTGGAGACAGACATAGAGAGACACTGTACACACAATCACATTCCCCAAGCGTACTCTAAGCCCCGGGTCTAGGTACCCTTGCCCCTGGAGGGGGAAACTGCGCCCAGACCCAGGTGGTGTTACCCTTTTCCCTGCGGTGGGGAGAAGCAGACCGCCTTATAAAATTTATAATTTACAGTTTGTTGACTTAAAGTCTCACACACAACCCGTCTACGGGGGGGGGGGGGGGGGGGGCTTCTTCCAAATAGAGCACATTTCATTCATAATGTTGTAAATCCAAGCCTATTATGTATTCAGGATTTGAATCCTGGGTTGTGCGAAATCCCAGAAAGAAACCCCAGACAAAGTGAATCTGTGAACTAAGACGTAGGTTTATTAGGTTATGTTGTGGTGATCCTGGGGTTGGGGGATGGGTGTTCATACTGGAGTGTAAAATTAAAACCAATTGTGGCAGCACGAGGTGGGAATAAAATACATACTCTTCACAGTTTAAAAGACAACACCACCCTGGGAATTTCACCCAGAGAATACTGGATCTAAATAATGCTAATTGTTGTGAAGGAAGGAAGGCTCAGGGTTTAAATAATCAGCATCATGGGCTCATCCGATCAGAATGAGAATAAGCAGTCATCTAATCATTCACAGGGTTCTCCTTTTATTCTCAAATCAATAAAGCAAAGAAGGAAAGACACACATGGACTGCCAACACTGAAAGAAAACAGAGATTTAAGTTACTCATTACCTTAAACAACACATAAAATCAAAAACCCAAACAGAACCTCACCTCTGCTGCCGCCCCATGTGGGAGTGAAGAAAGAGTGAGCCAAAAGTGAATGCAGTCCTCATATAACGTGTGACAGGTGAGTGCAATTAAGGACAAGCACCACACCCAATCAAAGGTGAGGGAACTAAACAAGGTGCATCTGGTGAAGTGAGTGGGTGTGCTGGGATGTGCTAAAAGGTGGGTCTTTACAACACTAATTATCAGGAAGACACTCAGATCCCAAGGGCATAGATTTGGCATGGATGGAAGCACATGTGTGACTGCTTGTATTTGGAATGTCTCACTGTTATTTATCAGGTGACAGAGGCAGCTCTGCCATGTTGTAGCTCGGACAGAGGTGAAGAGGCGAGGTCACAGGTGACTGACTGATGATTTGGTGCTATAGATTAACTAGTATTTATTATCATGACAATTGTTAGGCTGCTGATGTAAATTGATTCATTAGTGTACATTTGACAAAGAATCTGAATTGACATGTCTCACTTTTTATATGGCACGAATCAATGTGTTATTTTATCAGGTAGCAATATGTCCTAGTGCAGTCAGAGGGGAAGAGCCAGGGCCAAAGGTGAGGCACATCAAGTACATAATAATTTTAATCTGAGGATAAAATGCATGTACTGAGGCTGAAAGAAGCTTCAGTGCTCTCAGAAGACTAAAAACCAGGGTTCGTATTGGTGCTTGAATTTTAATGTTGTCTTTTCAAGGTTTGAAAAGTGCTTGAATTTCAGATGTGGTGCTTAAAAGTGCTTGAAAGTGTAACTGTATTTCATTCACTACAAATAACTATCTGATTGAATAGTTTTCTTATCAGATAGAGAAATAAAATGAGCGCCCCTCCCTCGGACAATCGGGGATGAGTGCGCTAACATACCTGGAGGTTGCTGTTTTAATGAGTGTTTGATGGAAAATGACAATGGCGGAGTTTGCGCTCTCCAGTCGCATGATACACTGTAAAATCTAATTAGTTCCCAGAACTCAAAAAAATTATGGAAACTCGTTGCCTCAAAAAAATTGAGTAAAGCTTAGCTAAAAATGACTAAGTTAGGACAACGTATTTATTTTGAGTACTCTGTACAAGCTCATTTGTTCCCAGAACTGAAAAAAATTGGATCAAGTTTACGTAAGATGACCAAGTTAGGACAACTTACTCATTTTGAGTACACTGTACTCAAAATGTACACAGCCGTGTTAGTTCCCAGAACTCAAAAAAATTATGGAAACTCGTTGCCTCAAAAAAACTAAGTAAAGCTTACTTAGGATGACTGTTAGGACAACTTATACATTGCAAGTCTGCAGTATTAAGAATAACTTGATATTTCTGACTTTCTGACAATACTAATTGTTTACCTACTGACAAACATTTCAAGTTCAACTAAATGAAAAAACAATTTGTGGTACCATGAATATCATTAAAAATAATTAACAACACTTTTGTAATGATGTTAAAATGAGCACAACTTTTATTTTCAAACACAACAAAGTACAACAGCCAACATACTGGACACTGTTCTGCTGAATAAAAATGATATTGCCATCACTGTTATAATCTTACAACGAAACAAAGTCTTAGATGTAATTATTCTGAAAATAAGTTTAGGCCTACCACAAGTTTGTTTTGTACTTACATTACTTATATAATCAACATAAAATATTTATTGTTCTGTCACAAGTGCAGTCTCTAATTTAAACAACACATTCGTTTTTCATTCCAACACAGGAGCTGGAATGTTGTAATATTTTAAGGATGCTTGTTTCCAGTCCAGGCATTACTGCCTGAATGACTGTCATGGATCGAGATGATCCAAATGTAAGTGCAGAAGAAAGTCTTTAACTTCCCTTAAGTACAGTTGCAGTGGATGTGGGTTGGAGATGCAATGAGCTTGAACCTGCAGGTGACCACCTTCACTGACCACACCATCTGTGACGGAGGACTCATCTCTCCTGGTGTCCTGCAAGCAAACAATCATATTTTTTGGAACATGAACTTAATTGCTTTCTTAAAACATTTTTTCTGCATTTGGTATAAAACAGACTCCAATTTAGACAATCTCAGGCTCCCTCCCCGCCGGAGAGGTGACATTCAATGTCCCAATTGTCAGTCTGGATAGCTGTGACCAACACACAATATTGTCATGAAAGAATAACTTTAAAAAGTGCTATGCAAACATGGGCAATAACTTTCATTCTAATGATGTGCAAAATGATTTGGGCACAAAACAAATTTTGCTGTTAGAAAACTTGCAGACTTCACTATATACAGTGTAGACCCTCTAAACTAAGTTTGGGGGATGTGATCTTTCAAGAAATGCAGACCAAACTGTTGTTGTTTGTTTACTTACACAGCATGTCTTGTAGAATTAACTGGAGTCGAAGCAACAGCATCGTGCAGTCACATCTCAAGTCTAATAACAGAAGACAGGAAAAGATCAGTAAAGAAACAACTTCCCCAAACCAAAGCACAAATAAAACAATAAGTAAAACAGGCTGATCTAAAGTATGATTAAAGTTCGGCCTGGTTAATATAAATGTCACTGACAGTTACTAATATATTGGAAAACCAAAACACTTACCACTGAGTTGATGTCTTTCTGTCCAACAACAGGAGTGCTGGTCCCGAGCCTCAAAGACAGTAAGAAGCAAGCAGAGGGAGAAAAAACAGAACATTTTTCAGAAACTGATTTGATCCTTAATGGCTGTGCAATCATTGTAACATAGAGTTCGCTTATGTTGTTAAATAAAGGCTAGATTTGACATTAGTAGATGCCACAGATGTTCTAAAGCTGCCACAAAGCATGAAAAAATAGACGTCTCCGAAAACGTCGGAGCATTTTTGCAAATATGTCATGTCTTGATAAATCGAGCAGATATTTGAACTTTACACAGCTACATTCTCGCCTGAAAATATCTTAAAAGTTTATTTTGTGACCCAGAAAAAGTAATACGTTTTTCAGCGGTGCTCCTCCGCCATTGCCGCGCTTACAAGTGCGCACAGGCTCCGACAACCGTGGCCGACAAATGCGATCCTCTTTTTCACCAGACTACCCTTTCTGGGTCACAAAATAACCTTTTAAGATATTTTCAGGCGAGAATGTAGCTGAGTAATGCTCAAATATCTACTTAATTTATCAAAATATCACATATTTGCAAAAGTGCTTCCACGTTTTCGGAGAGCTCCGTTATTCACCCCCCACACCCACCCCACCCCTAACGGCTGCACCTCCCAAAGAATTTTGTCTGGGCTCTTATCTCACTTATTTATTTCAAACAATCAACAAAAAAATTCACCGACATAGTTTTATGTAAGGTTTTTAAGGCTGTGGTGTTAATTTTTAAGTAACATGAGCACAGCGGCAGCAGCAACGCTAGGCTAACACTAACTAGCTAGCAAGATTATAAACCTGGTGCTAAACTAAGAGAAGCCACAAAATCAGTTTGAATACGAGTAAACATTTACTCACCAAGTCAGTAAAGATCCACAGCAATGACAACAATAATATCTCCAGGTTTGCTCAATATATTCCATAACAAATGCTGGCGCCATGAACATGCGGACTGATCCGGGAGGGAGGAGGACGGTAGTCACGTGGCATTTTCAAAACACATCTTTCATCCTTCCGCCCTGAGAAGCAAAACTTCCAGCTTACTTAGTTTTTCTAAGTTAGGACAACTCAAATTAATCGAGTTTATCAGCATTTTTGCATAAAAAGTACTGGTAACTTATTTAAATTGAGTTCTAATAACAAATTGATAAAAATTGAGTTCAGCCTATTTAATATTTTTAATTAAACACAATATTACATTTTACAGTGTAGGTGAGTCCTAGTAAATAATTTTCCATAATTTGTGTGCCTTCTTATTTGATGCGGAACACCTGATTGTTCTGTAAATAGTTTGAAATGGTTATATAAAAAACGTCTGATCCTTGGCTGCATTTTTAGGTAAATAGTACCATATAACTTGGTTGTTTGCAAAACTTGTGCATATTTTTTAAAAATTTCTTGATGCATTCTCAATCATCCAGGAAAGTAAATCTCCAAAAGTTGAATCTGTTCATCTGGACATAGCGTTTTGTGGGAGAAACGTTTCTCCCACAAAACGTTACGTCCAGATGAACAGATTCAACTTTTGGAGATTTTTTAAAAATGTACAATTTCTATTTGCATTTCAAGTTATGAAAATGATTCGTTAAACCTGCTTGTGGTTTTTACAGTCAAAAATATCACTTTCTACTCGTATTTTAAATTTTGTCTGAATTTAGATCAATTGTGCTGATACAGTTTGTCAAAATGAGATAATAACAGATTGGCAAGATAAACAGTTTTTAAAGGTGAAATATAGAGGCCAAATCAAAAGTAGTCAAACGGCCAATTATACCCTGGACCTCAGAGGGTTTAAGGCTAAAAGCAAAGTTGTCACCAAGTACTGTTTATATTTGATGTGCTGGAAAAGCTTGAAAAGGGACCTTGAAAGTGCTTAAATTTGACCTTGGAAAAAAAAAAACGTATGAACCCTGAAAAACATGGCTAAGGTTAACAATGACTCAAATGAGATTAAACAATGCTGCTGTATGCCATGTCCACCAGGAGTGACTGGACAGTATAGATGTAAAACAAACATACCAGCAGTTTATCTCAGTTAACGAGAGGAGAAGGCATGTGTTTGGCTCCTTCACATAGTGGACATTGAGTTTGTGTGGGGCACCAGTAGTTTATGTTTAGAATAAAACATCCCAGCTCACTGATTTGATCGGGGCAATAGTGCCTAAAATGTTGCATAATTTTGCAGAGAGATCTTTTACTTTGTGGTAATCTTAGATGAGTAGTTTTATGGACAAAAACCACCAGGTCATTCAGTGTTCCCTTAGTGCTAATGTATCAGAGATGTTGGTGTACTATAACTGAAGTAATGTTGTTAAGTCCTTAAAGTCATTCTTTTGTCATCACTCTTTTTATTTTTGTATGATACCTGATTTATATGAAATATGGCTGAAGTAAACTAAAGTCTAAAATACTTAAGTAATTTAACATTATATAATTCACATATAAAACTATGAATTGTAATTTTAAATGGTTTAAAAGCATGTAGAACAGCATATTTAGGCAATTATATTTCTCCTTTTTTAAATCAAGAAGCAAAGACAAAAAGGGGAAAAAAAAAAAAGAAACAGGGCAGGGTTTGAATCATCCGTCCCCACCAATGCCAAAACCAAATCTACGCCCTTGTCAGATCCGTTATACTCAATACAGGGACGTGGTTCAATGATAAAACAGGCAATTTATTAATAATTATTTAGAACAGCATATAAAAACACGAGCATAAATATCAATATACAAATATTCTAAAAGTATTCAGAGCTGAGGCTTACCAGTGGGGGGACAGGGAAGCCACGCACAAAAACAACTCAAAAAGAAAAGAAAACTCACCAATACACAAGTGCAGCACACTATCACACGCTCACACTAATAAACTAAAAATGCAGGTGTGTAACACTCAAAGGATCCCACCACCAAGGCACCCCAGTCTCCTCCACGTCAGGGCCTCCGCATCTGAATAAAAGAAACAAAGAAAATTGTAATATATTTCCAACAAAACTAATATGCACTCTGGGGTTAGCCCAACTGCAGGAACACACTGGTGATCCGCAGCTAGAAAAAGGGCCTCCTACCAGTGGTGTAACAAAAACCCAAACTACAAATCAAAACAACAGAGAGACAGACACACGAACTAAATAAAACTTTAAATCTGGAGCAGACGGAGTCTCCGTATTACTCCAAATTGCCGTCCGCCCGACTACTTTAATTTAACAATTCAGTCGATTGACATGCACGCCAGCCGACTCCCGTAGCCGGCATGTATGTATGTAGCCGCCGTCCACGCCAACGTCCACTCTTAAGGGGCTGTCAGCAGCAGGGAAAAAGAACCCTCTCCAACGGAAACAGACTGTAAAAGGCAAAGCAGCAGCACGTCGGTTAGTGTAGTGCACTCTAAAAACTATTGTTTAAGCTCAACAAAAAAAATTAACGCAACAGTTTCCATTAATCTTTTTGAGTTACGATAACTTATGTTGAAATTATATTGAACCAACAAACTATATTGAGTTAGGGGAATTAACTTTTCCTCCATAATCAAAGGTGATTTTAATTACCACTTACTTAATAATTGGTAGCTTAAAAACATGTTTTTAAGTTGTTTACTCATAAAAATTATGTTCCTCCAATTACTTTTTCCACATTACTTAAAATGATTTTTAAGTGTTATGTAATTAATTACAGCAATTACAAAAACAATTTTTTAAAGTTAATCATTTAAAATATTAAGTTGCTGATTTTCTTCATTATTATCATCGTTTTAGCTTTTTCTTATTTTTTTTTATTGTAATAGCTTTTAAAAAATGAATTCATTCAACATTTATTTTAGCAAATAACTTTTTTATTTTTTAACTGTAGGCATTTCAACACTTCATATTTAAAAAGTGAAAATAAACCAGAAATTTAGATTTGTACCATCGTAGCCAAGTTAAACAATATGCTTTTATGTATTTAAGACCACAGAAATAAATGTGTTCAATTGGTAAAAAATCCACTTAGAAAACATTTTGTTACAGTACTACTTCCAAACAAGTGTTCAATAAATGTCAACTTTCAGTGCCTACCAAACTTTACAAGATCTTGCATCTTTCTTTTACACAATGCAGCAAACACCTTTAAGATCAATGTTACACATACAGGGTTCAAAACAGTTAACAATTTTTGAAACAGAGTCAGCATCTTTAACATAATGCTGGTTCCATCAAGGTCAAGGAACAGCTTCTGAAAAACTTCAAAAGTATATTTCAGATCCTTGCATTAGCTCAGATTGAGAGCATATATTATGCCCATGAGTAACACACAGCACCTTGGGAAATTCTGGCCCTCCAGGATTTTTGTTCCCGCACCACAATGGTTGCAGTCTTATGGTCAGATCCAGGGGTGTACCGGTCACCGATGATGGCAGTTTTCATCACCTGCCTTTCAAGGTTGGCCTTAAATTGTCCTTGTAAAGCAAATTTTAAAAAATAGGTTATTGGATTATACATTAGACTTTAATACTTACTGAATCTTAGTGAATTCAGATGATCAGTGGAATACACACACACACACACACACACACACACACACACACACACACACACACACACGATGCTGAATTACTTACACCAAACTCCATGAAAAGGTCCTCTTCCTTTTCTCCAAGGTATGTGATAAGGCAGCAGATGGCTACTTCTCTGTGTATTTCAGTTGAATTGTGCTATTTAAGAAAAAATAAAGTATGAGTATAAACTACATGGGTGACTGCCAACAAAGTGCATTTCAAAGCTACCTAAAGTCTAAATAGTTGTCCTACCTCAAGAAGCATGTACTTGATCTGCCTGATTCTCACTCCTTTAGCTCCTCCCCTTGAAAAAATGACGTCCATCAGTTTTGGGGTCAAGTGTAGCCATTCAAGGCTTACAGTGGTTGAACTCTTGAATTCCTCCTTTATCTGTAGACCACACAAACAGAAGAATTAAATCTTGCAGACTATTAGCTATTTTGCATTAATTAATGCTCTAATACATTAGTTAAAGATGATAGATGTGATCTAAGGCTACCCCAAGGGAACAAAAACAATCTTAGTGAAGAGAAGAGAGACATTCCCCACCATAACCAAGGCGTAATCTGTAATGCTTTAGCAACCCTGTTTTTGTAGAGGTTTCAAATTTACACATTGTGCACTCCCAGCCCATTTTGTAAAAAATGTGTACCAACTTAACAACTCATTAATGACCCTAGATTATCATACTATACTAACTGCTTACATAAAGTCTTAATGTTAAGTAGATTCACATAGCCTATGCTAGAATAATGCTACTGGAATGACATTAACGATATTTCACACAACCTGATATGTTAAAAAAGAACAAAACAAAACCAGCGAAATTAGATTGCATTGTGTAGCAAAACTTTAACCATGCTTTTCCTAGCCACAGCAGCTCTCTCTAGCTGAAGACATTTGTCAAATGAAACTTTATAAGTCTTATCCTCTCCTGTGCTAAAGTTTAGAATGGTTAGCATTAGCTACATGTGGTAGTGCAAAATATTTCCTTAACTGTATGAGCATAACATGGTACACAAATCCACTACAAGTGACTAGCACAAATGCTTTGCTTTGTTAGAACAGTTATTTGTAAATGAAATGTTACTTACCTTGAAATGTCTTTTACATAAGCTTGCAAGTCCACCAAGCAATGCACCATATATGAATTTGCCCGGGCTAGTTAAGTGGGTAGGGGAGGGAACTTGAAATCAAAAGTTACAGTGGAGAAAAAATAAGTTACATATTCAATTTCTTTAAGTAATTACAACTTGAATTTTATTTTGAACCCACTAACATTGGGATTTAATTTCAAATTACATATAAAATTAATTTAATGTAATTACCAACATTATTAATTCAACGCAACCCCAAAAAATAAAGTCAGCAACTTAGAAGGTCTATCTTAATCAGTAAATTAGAATTTTTATCTTGCAGCCATGGATTTAATAAAGTGGTGGTAAAAGGCCTGATGAATTACTTTTTAGAGTGTGTAGAAAAGCCGTAGCGACCCTGCTGTAAAGCTACTGGCCGCCCACTAAGGTCCACACTTCCTGCAATGCATAATGAATGTTTTACTATAAGAAAACCAAACCATAAAAGACAGATTGTGACAAATCGGAGTTAAGTACCAATTAAACGGTGCCACTCGAGTCATGAACAGAGTGGCTCATAGGAGGCTTCTACAGCTATGACCTATAAACAACATTGGTTTACCACCAAGTGAAATAATGGACGCACTGCACCGAATAAACACATACCAGCCACGATGGAGGCTTCAGGAAGGTAATCCGCAGGTGATCTCTGTAACACGAACACCACAATCAACACAAGTACTGCTAATTCAGGGTGAGGCAACAACGACATGTACGCAGCTCCTACCTGCAACACTGAGGGAAGTGTGACCAGCGGACTGTACGGGCAGCAGAAAGGATCATCGGTGCCCCCCTGCCCTCCATCCAGGATCTGTACCTCTCAAGAACCAGGAAACGGGCAGGGAAAATCATCACAGACCCCTCACACCCTGGACACAGACTTTTTGACCTGCTGCCCTCTGGCAGACGGTACAGAAGCCTGCAGACCAAGACCACCTGACACAGGAACAGTTTCTTTCCCCTCGCCATCTTCCTCCTAAACAGTTGACCTGTCACACTGCTCCCCACTGCCAGACTGCAACTGCACCTTATGTACATTCTGTAGTATTCATTCCACCTCATTTCATTTCTGTATTTTATGTACATAAGTTTAGTTATTTATAGTTGGTTTACACAGCTTTGTGTATGTATGTGTATGCATGTGTAATGTATATATAGACGTGTGTGTGTGTGTGTGTGTGTGTGTGTTTTACATTGCTGTGCTTGAGAGCCACCATCTACCGGAACCAAATTCCTTGTATTTGTCTGCACATATACTTGGCCAATAAACACGATTCTGATTCTGAAAGGGGATAACAGGTACGCGATTCAGGGATGCTCAGATGGCCACTACTATTTATACTAGCGCCCCCTAATGCGCCTGACTAAAAGTTTAAAGCCATCAGGTGCTCAGTTTAGAAAAAAGAGAAAGGAGAAGAAACGAGCAAAAGATACAGGTAAGCAGATGTGTCATTGGATAATGGCAGGTCATGTATCCTGAAACAGTCAGAATCATATTAAGAATACTTTATTAATCCCTAAGGAAATTATGTGGGTTACAGTTGCTCCAAGAAGAATTGGTAAAAATAGTAACAGCAACAGACTAAACTCCAAACAATACATTGTGTTAAAGATTTTACACATTTAAGAAATAGCACTGATATATGCAGATCACTCAATTGTAAATATCAAGAATTAACAGATGTGATTATAAACAAATATCAAGAAAATTGACAAGAATATTACAGAGTAGAAAAGAGTGTGTGTAAAAAGGGTGTGACTATTGCAGTGTTTACAGTGTATTAGATGGAGGAGTTGTACAGGGAGATGGCCACAGGCAGGAATGATTTCCTGTGTCGTTCAGTGGTGCATTTGGTAGTCTCAGTCTCTCACTGAACGTGCTCCTGTGATAGCCAGCATGTCATGGAGTGGGTGGGAGGTATTATCCAACATTGTCTTTATCTTGGACAACATCTGCCTCTAGACACCTCCCTAACGAGTCCATCTCCATCCACACAACGTTACTGGCCTTGTGGATCAGTTAATTTAGACTGTTGACGTCTGTGACCCTCAACCTGCTGCCCCAGCATGCAACAGCATGGAGGATAGCACTGACCACAACAGAGATACAACATGAAAACATTAATTAGTAGGGATAGTGAAAACTTCTGTTTACGTTTGTTAGATTACTGAATCGTTTGGACTGTGTTCAGCACAATATTAATTAGTCATTGTCAATTGTTGATTTGTCCTGTTCTCATTGTATGACGAGTTATGATGGCTGTTTGGTAGCCGTTTGCATACTATGCATACTCTCTCTCTCTCTCTCTCTCTATATATATATCTATATATATATATCTATATATATATCTATATACATATATATATATATATATCTATATATATATATCTATATACATATATATATATATCTATATATATATGTGTGTGTTTGTGTTTCTCTGGTGAAATTCAGTATGGTTCTGACAACAGTTTTATGTTAATGTACAATCCTTAATATGTTTTATGTATGTGTGTGTGTTTGGGGGGGGGGGGGGTTCGCACAGGGCACCAAACAGGCTAGGACCACCACTGTGTGTGGATATTTATTGGATATTTATTGAAAAGTTATTATTCTTTGCATACTTCAGGCAACATCTTAATTGTCTTATTTCCCTTGATTGAAAGTCTTATATAATGTTAGTAATCCCAGAACCACACACACACACACAGACTAACGAGCTATCATGTTAATAAGTTGTAACTGATGCCCCCTGGTGGTCACATCTTTTAAGAAACTAACATTATAGTCCTTCAAATTTGCTGCAACAGGGTCTTCAGATCAACAGCGACTCCAGAATTTTTTCATTGGTGTGGCCATATTTCCATTTTTATTATACTGTTGTCAAATATAGGTGACTTGAAAAAATAAAGTTGATATCATTGAAAATAGGTACAGACATACAAACTTTTAACTTCATACAAAGTGCTGTCACTATTATGCTTGCAGTTTAATCACCCACAGTTTTTATTTCCTTTTTTACATTTTTTTAGTTCAGTGAGAGAAGTGAATAATGTTTGGGGTCTTGAACGAGTACCTTTAAGGATCTGTGTTTGTATTTGTTAAAGTCTTTGTTTGTCACATTTCATCCTCAGCTCATCCAAGTGCAGTTATGTGAACAAATCACTCAAATCCCTCCCTGTCATAGTCTCTGTCTGTCTGTCTGACTTTTGTAAGTGAACTTGCTGTAAAGCAAAGCAAGGGCTGTGAGCAGCAGCTGGATAATGTAGCGGTAAGACTACACACCTTTGGAGCAGGAGTCACACATTTGATACCACCTGGTATCCAGTAAGGGTCCTGGCTAAACCCTCCATGCTAAAACCAAGCCCTGGAACAGTGTGGCTATGTCCGCAGCTGGGACCCAAGCTTTTCACTACATGTTGTACTGTGCATGTGACAAATAAAATTTGAATATGAGGACAAGGGAAGGTTCATTGTTAGAATCATCATCAGTTTTAATCTCTGATTTGTGTTAAATTTTTGCTCTGCCAGCTGTTGATGAGCAGTGGATTTCAAAGTGGGGTTCAAGATCCTAAAACCCAGCAAAGCATTGAAATGAGTCCTAAAAGCAAAATGAGGCAAGATTTTAGTAAACACAGAAGCATGTTAGGAATGTTAACTGTCTTTACACTCCGTATGGCTCAGCAGGATTACCAGTGACCCCCGAGTGAAAAGCCTTTTCACTAACACTTGTTCCATTTTACTGTTACATATAAAAATATTATAGGATCTATAAAGAGAAGTATACTTTAGACAATGTCACTGACTTGATTTTTTTTTTATATTGGAGAATGGATAAATGCATTTGTTTGACCTAGTCTGTGCGGCAAATCAGTTTGTTTGGGGAGATTTAAACTTCACAACACTGCGTTTTTATGATTATGATACTTTTATCCCTGATTCAGATAACTGGCATGCAGTGTACCACAGTTTTCTTCAGATGGTTTGGTCTTTCCATTGCATTTGTGTGGCTCTGCTGATGTGGTTGCAGATTCTTCTGATATGTAGTTGTGCCTCTTATGTCTTCAAGCTAGTGCAAAGGGGAGCAAGAATAAACAGACTAAAAATAACTGCAGAGAGTATCGTGTTCAGGGGGCTCTGCCTGCTATGAGGCTTATTCATGTTACTCAGGTCATGAGTTCATCGCTTATTTTTGCTTAATGGGATTTCACCGAGATGGATGCTTTCGATTTCACTTTCCCAAAAAGAAGACCAGCCCGCTGATCCCCGCCCACAGCTTATAAAAGAGACTGGGCCTCCATGTTGCTATCTTTTCTGCTCTCAGTTCATTCCAGACACCATCAGGCGAACAAACTTTGCCTCTGAGATTTTTTATTAACAAACATTTTTTCATTTTCCCAACAAAACTCTTTGGACACGATGTTTTCCTGTTACCTTTTCCTCTTTATTTCTTTGATAATATCCTTCCGAGACGTCCATGTGTCCACCTCTGGTAAGTGTCCTGTTATCTGTTTTGCTCACAGATTTTTCCCATAGTTTTTTGGGGTAGAGTGTTGCTGCTTCAAAGTAACACATCAGTTTGACGCTTCATGCTTTTATTATGAGACTTAGAGATTTAACTATTTCATTATGTCTCATATTATTGAATAAAAAAAGAAAAAGAAAAAAGAAATCAACATAAAGTTTAAGTGCTTCTGAGACTCAATATCCAAAATCTCCGGACCCCTCTACCGATGGAAAATCATTCTTCCTAAAGCTGTTCCTTCATTTTGTGTTTTGGTGGTGGCTGAGAAAATAGTGTCTAAACTAGAGCGATAAAACTGTATTGCAAAGTGGCTCCATAGTATAGTGATTTACAAGAACCCCGCTTTGATCCATTTGGGACTGTGTCAGGATGGCATCGGACCTAAAAATCTGCTGCATCAAACATGCAGAGCTTCCCGCTGTGGCGATCTGTTGTTTATAAGGGAGCAGCCAAAAGTAGCTTTCGTACAAAGACTCCTCATACGGTCAAGTTTAGCTTCCATTTGTGATGAATGTATTTGCTTAGCAGGAGAGTTAGGAAAACTTCATTTAGATAAACTACAGTAGCCTTTAACCTGGATAGTACAGTTACTGTTTTTAACACATCTGGATCTGGTCACGCTAACCCGCACTGGTTAAACTGATTTGAGATCTAGTGACTGTGAGGACCTGTACCCTGACTGTCATCTGTGCTTATGTGCCAAGTGGCGGTTCAGAGTACCCAGCCTTCTTCAGAGTACCCAGCCTTCTTCAGAGTACCCAGCCTTCTTGGAGTCTCTGGGTCTGGTACTGGAGGGTGCTCCTCCTGGGGACTCTGTTGTCCTACTGGGAGACTTCAATGCTCACATTGGCAATGACAGCAAGACCTGGAGGGGCGTGATTGGGAGGAACGGCCTCACAGATCTGAACTTGTGCGGTGTTTTTTTTACTGGACTTCTGTTCAGATCACAGTTTGGCCATAACAAACACCATGTTCGAACATAAGAGTGTCCATAAGTGCATGTTGCACCAGGACACTCTAGGCCACAGGTCTATGATCAATTTTGCAATTGTATCACCAGACCTGAGGCCATATGTTTTGGAAACTCAGGTAACGCCTAGCAGAGGCCCCGGTGCACGAGATCTTCAACTCACACCTCCGGCAGAGCTTCAACAGCATTCCGAGGGAGACTGGGGACATTGAGTCCGAATGGACCATGTTCAGCATTTCTATTGCTGAAGCCGCTGCACTGAGCTGCAGCCGCAAGGTAGTTGATGCCTGTCGTGGTTGTAATCCACCAAGCTGAAGAAGGAATCCTACTGGGCTTGGTTAGCCTGTGGGACTCTGGAGGCAGCAAATAGGTACCGACAGGCCAAGTGGAATGCGGTGTGGGCAGTGGCTGAAACAAAAACTCAGGTGTGGGAGGAGTTCGGAGAGGCCATGGAAAAAGAATTTCCGACTGCCTTGAAGAGATTCTGGCAAACTGTCAGGTAACTCAGGAGGGGAAAGTGTTCTACCTGCACTGTGTATAGTGCGGGTGGAGTGCTACTGAATTTGACTGAGAAAATTGTCGGCCGGTGGAAGGAATACTTCGAGGACCTCCTTAATCCCACTGGTACGTCTTCTGTGGAGAAAGCAAAGGCTGGGAACGAAAGGGATGACCCGCCAATCTCTGGGGCGAGGTCACTGAGGCAGTTAAACAACTACTTGGTGGCAGAACCCCTGGGGTGGATGAGGTCCGCCCCCAGTTCCTGAAGGCTCTGGATGTTGTAGGGCTGTCTTGGTTGACACGCCTCTATAATGTTGCGTGGAGATCAGGGGCAGTACCCCTGGATTGGCAGACAGGGGTGGTGGTTCCCATCTTTGTCACCAATTCCATTCAGAATTTTTATGGACAGAATTTCTAGGCATAGCCAAGTGGCAGAAGGCTTTCACTTGGGTGGTTTCAGGATCTCATCTCTGCTTTTTGCAGACGATGTGATTCTGTTGGCTTCATCGGGTGATGGCCTCCAGCTCGCCTTGGAATGGTTCGCAGCCAAGTGTGAAGTGGTGGGAATGAAAATCAGCACCTCCAAATCTGAGGTCATGGTCCTCAGCAGGAAAAGGGTGGAGTGCCCACTCCGGGTCAACGACGAGTTCCTGCCCCAAGTGAAGGAGTTTAAGTATCTTGGGGTCTTGTTCACGAGTGACGGGAGAAGGAAGCGGCAGATCGACAGACGGATTGGTGCAGCGGCCGCAGCTGTTGTGATGAAGAGAGACCTGACTGTAAAAGCGAAGGTCTCACTTTACCGGTCGATCTACGTCCCTACCCTCACCGGTGGTCACGAGCTGTGGTTAGTGACTGAAAGAACGAGATCGCGGATACAAGTGGCGGAAATGAGCCTCCTCCAAAGGGTGACTGGCCTCTCCCTTAGAGATAGGGTGAGAGGTTCGGACAATCGGGAGGGGCTCAGAGTAGAGCCGCTGCTCCTCCACATTTAAAGGAGCCAGTTGAGGTGGTTCAGGCATCTGACAAGGATGAATCCTGGGTGCTTCCTGGGTGAGGTGTTCCAGGCATGTCCCACCGGGAGGAGGCCACGGGGCAGACCCAGGACACGCTGGAGAGATTATATATAAGCTGGAGGAGGTGGCTGGGGAGAGGGACGTCTGGGCTTCTCTACTTGGGCCGCTGCCCCCGCGACCTGGCCCCTTAAAATGGATGAATGGATGACTGAGGTCTCTAGCATATCATTTACATGATTTTTATAGTCATTAAACCAATCAGAGACCCCTGTCCCGTCTATATGAAAGTGCTGACATCCTAGACGAGACCAATTAGGACAGAAATGGTTCCTAACAGGATCAAAGTGATAACTCAGAACAACTATTTTGCCTCAAGCAAAATACCCCAAAGAAGCACATAAGGGCCAAAACTTCCCCTCACTGCAGGGTTCAACTGTTCAAGCTTTTCCTTTAATTTGTCACCAGTTTGTGTAACTATGCAAACAATGTCTCTCTCCTTTCTTAATGCTAAATTATACATATATATATATATATATATATATATATATATATATATATATATGTGTGTATATATATATATATATATATATGTGTGTATATATGTATATATGTGTGTATATATATATATATATATATGTGTGTATATATGTATATATGTGTGTATATATGTATATATATATATATGTATATATGTATATATGTATATATATATATATATATATATATATATATATATATATGTGTGTGTGTGTATATATATATGTATATATGTGTGTGTGTGTGTGTGTATGTATATATATTAGAGATGGCACGATACCACTTTTTTATGTCCAATACCGATACCGATATCATAAATTTGGATATCTGCCGATACCGATATTAATCCGATATAGTGTGTTTTTTAATCAATAAAACTGTTTCTTTAATATCTTGCTGCATTTTGTATAAATTCATACTCAAGTTTAAATAAACAACAATACTAAAGCTACTCTGTTATACCTGTATGTAAAAAATACACTGCACCCAAAATATTTCATAGTTCAGCAATACTGATCAATCTAATAAACTTAAACCTACTCCATCCTTCCTATTCTGGTATTTTAAAGAGTACTTAGCAGAAATATTAAGCAACCTAACTAATAGGGTTGCAAACTCCCAGCAAAAAAAAAATAGGGAACCACCGCCCACCCTCCATCTCATGATGCTTAATCGACATAATCAACTTTAATTTGATGCAGTGTGAAAAAAAATGCACAGAAATAAATTATTTTTCAAGAATAAGTAAATAGATTCAACATCTTTCTACTACAGAATTGCAGAATTCACAGATGGTATCTTCCCAAAGGAAAAAGTACTATAGCTTACTGGGGTATATTAGACATTTAACAGTTACTATATACAGTAATGGACTTCTATACATTTTACATCAGATTAAAACTTTGGGTGTAAGATTCAGATAATTATTTATTACAAGCTAGACATTTTAAATGAGAATAAGAAAGAAAAGTATGCCTTTGTGCCCACCTTTTCCCTGTTAATGCCCTATCGGCCCCCCTGGCTAAACTTTGCTAGATCCGCCCCTGCACAGTTACCAGCCGTCAGCTACGTAGAAAAGGATCCTGGTCTAGAAAGTAATATTAAATAAATTCTAACAACAGCTTATCAAGGTTAAACGTGCTGCTGTTGTTCAGCCGCTGGTTTCCTCTTTCTGGTGCAAAGTGGGCCAAAAACAAAGAAGAGAGACGGACTGGCGACAGAAAAGCCGATCAGCTGATCATTAAGGAGTTTCATGAAGTAGCGCAGGAGAGGGAGAGAGAGAAGAGGCAGACGCTCCATATATCGGTGGTTAAGCTTAACGCAGGTACGCTTTACAAACATTCAGAGATGAACTTACACACTTGCTTTACTTCTCTCTGGGATAACTTCCTCGGAGATGAAATGCTGGTTTGCTAGCGAGGCTACAAATACACACAGCCGCTCTATCACGTGATGCACACTGCTCCGACTGCTACGGTTATGAGCCGAGTTACGCCGTGTCGCAAGTTTTGTGAGGTGCTTTTTTGATATTTAATGGATCGGATTACATTTTTTATTTCTCGCCGATATCCGATCCAGTAATTTACGTCAGTATCGGACCGATACCGATACCTAATATCGGATCGGTCCATCTCTAATATATATATATATATATATATATATATACATACATAAAAGCCTTGTACAACATGCTCTGATATCAGTTGAAAAGTTGACTCTACATATGATGTTGCTGATTCATTTTGTGTTTGATTTTAACCCTGTAAGACCCAACCCATCAAAAAAGCCAGAAAATTCTGTTCTTTTGGAACTGAGATGTTTATTAACCCTCACAACAAAATCCACAAGTTTTATTTTTGCTAAATCATGTTGTGTATGATATATTTTTATTATATATTTGAATCACATTTAATACATTGGGCATTTCTGGCAACTTTTTGTTAACAACAATGTTAATTGTAGGTGAAAAAAAGAGTTTTGTCCATAACATTTTGAAATTATGGCAAGTATTGATCATGTTGATGAGCTAGAGGTCTCAGAAACTCATGTATTAAATATGATACAAAGGGCATTATAGGGTTAAATAAACATACGGTATACACACAGAGAGAACAGCAGAACCATATAATGTACAAATATATTATTGGGTTGCAACAACACTTTTTAAGGAATCAAAATATACAGTAATGTCTGACTAAAATAATACACACTTGGTGTTAAGATACATCTGCTAATCTACCAGATAACAGCATATGATGTGTCTGTTACAGATTCTAGCTGCACAGACAATCCTGTGTTCACTCCATCTGCACTGGTAGTGAAGTACGGTGGCCCAGCCAATGCTACATGTGTTGTATGTCAGAAGGACTGCAGGGGAACTGTTTTTGGTTTGGAGCACGCTGTGGGAAAAGTTACAGGACATGGAACCACGATGTTGTGGACAGTTGACAAACTGACTGTATGGGACACATCTCTCATATGCTATTATAACACTGATGCTGGTGATCAGTGTTCTAGCATTCTGGATATAACCACCTATCGTAAGTATACTTACTTTAGAACATCAGACTTTCTACTGAATTTTGCATCATTTATAATCAGAATTTGATCTCTTTGTGTAAATACACAGATGGATTCATGCTCTCAGCAGTTACTGACTAACATCTACCTGTGTTACTCTTTCTTTCCCTGTCTCCTCAGAGCCTCCAGAAAGTGTCTCCATCAGCTTTGTAAACCACACTGGGATGATGTTTGAGAATCAGCAGTACACCCTGCAGTGTAGCGTACAGAACGTAGCTCCTGTTCAAAGCCTCACTGTGACCTTCTACAGAGGAAACACAGCACTGGGTCACCTACAGTCCAACAGTGAAAAGAAGAAACCAGTGAATGACACCTTTACTCTGAACATCACTCCCAGTAGAGAAGATGATGGAGCCCAGTACTGGTGTGAAACCAAGCTGGAGCTGGGACCAGCTGGACCACAGCGCCCTCCAGTGGTGACATCAGAAAAACTCCCTGCTATAGTTCACTGTGAGTCTGAGAGAAATAAAGACGTTCTTTGATCTGTTTCTCAGAGTTTGACATTTTGAGCATGATTCATGTCACTGGTTTGGTTTTTTGTCCTTGTGAGCGCTTTGAGGAAGAATCGAAACAGTAAAGAAATAGTGTTTTGATTCTTCCTCATAGCGCTCATCACTGTTAATGAACAGGCTCTAAATAGCATCATCAACAAACTGCTGACTGACACAAGCTGATGAACATAGTGGAGGATTTAGCTGTTTACCAGTAAAATGTTTCCCTCAGAAGTTTGTGGAAAGCCAGAATAGACGTAAACTTTGTTTGTGAACATTAAAAAATAATAATAGTAATTGTGTTTAAATCCTAAATGATAAAAGGTCGGCTTTACTATTTGTTTAAATGTGGAATCAATACAGAGTCACAAATATGCAATAAAAGAATAAGTGTATTTAAAGCCACTCCAGAAGAATTAATCATGATTTGTCTCCTTTCAGTGTCATATGGGTTGAACAATTCTCTTACTTCTCTGAACTGTCAGACTGACCTCTTACTGTCATGCTACGTGTAATTTAAACTTTATGTCAGATGTTTAGTGTGGCGAGCATCAACCTGTAAAGTAAGTAGAGCAGTTAAACATCATGAAGTGGACAAACTGACAACAGAGTATAGCAGCACAAAGTGAAAATAAAGTACAGTGGGCTGAACTGTCGACAGTACTTTCTGTTGTATATTACACCAGAAATGTGTTTTAATTTATAAATTATTTTGATTATGCTGAAATTTTGCTTCGTATTTTTAATCTCTATCAATAATCACACAGATGGGCCTGAGCTAAAGGAGCCACCAAATCCAGATGTGATCACAATCACAGAAGGAGACACTCTACACCTGAACTGCTCCTCTGTGGGAAACCCCAGCCCCTCATACACCTGGACACTTCCAACAAATAGTTCTTCCTACAGTGGCAGCGTTCTCACTATTAAATCTGTCGGCTTTGAGCATGAAGGACAGTATATCTGCACTGTGAGCAACACAGTAGGGACTGTCACCAAGGAGTTTAACATTGATGTACAAGGTGAGTGTTGTCAGATACTTCCTGGAAAATGAGTCACTGAAGTTCAATCACAATATTACTTCACAAATCAAGTTCATTGTGAGTGTTTTGGTGTTTTTAATTTGCCTGGTATAAATGATTCTCCTTTCCTTTCTTTACCCAACCCCCGACCCCACCTCAACCCAATTCTACAGTCAACTCCATCCCATATATAATAGCTGGGACGATACTGGGAGCTCTGGTCCTTGTCGGACTGTCAGTGGGATGCTACTGCAAACACAACTGAATGGGAAACTACAAACTCAACAAAATTATTGTTAGTGACAGCTGAAGAAATGACTAAATGGTTAACACGTGCTTTTGATACAAGCTGCTCATCAGAATCAGTAACGGTCTGTCTTTATTAAGTAAACTTATTGCTTGGAAAAAGCACAATTGCAATGAAAGGTTCTCCCCAATATCTCTTTGTTTAAATGTGGTGTTCAAACTGGGCCCACGGGGTCTTTGAGGGTCTCTGCTAGATAAATGTCCCCTCTGTTCTTCACTTGTTGGCTGATTCTCTCCTTAATCATTCTCTGCTTGATAATGCAGGCTATTTTCACTCAAACCTAAAATCCCTAATACATCTCATAGGTATTCTCTCAATCTCATACATGACACTTCACAATGTCTGCATATTTTCTTGGGATTATTCAATAATGTCACTTTTCCTCTTAAGTTAAATTAGATAAGGGTTGTCCTTGGAAAACAATTTGTCCTCACTGCTCAGTATCTTGAATTTTATGTCCTTTTCTATTCAAGATGCAACATAAAAGGGACTTTTAGTCATTATAGGTCACAAAGTTTGCTTTGTTTATGATGTTCCATTGTCAAATTTATAAAGCGCTTAAATGAATAACGTTGTTGGTGCTTTGCAAGGTGTTTCCACTTCATCTCATCTGCAAATGTAATGGTGATAAACAGCAGATTATTCTTCATGTATCTGATTCAATTCCATCATACTCCTGTATCCATGTGTATCCACCCTCAAGCCTTGTCCTCTGTTCTATTTTGCTTCTGGACACTTGCTTCAGTTCCCTCGTCTCACCGTCATTCAGTTCAGTTGGTGTTATGCATATATTCTGTGTCTCTGGAAATGTTGCTGTTAATCATTCATGTGTTTTATATTCTATACCAGTGGTCCTCAACCTTTTTTGGGCCACAGACCAGATTATGTCCAACAATATTTTCATGGGCCGGCCTTTAAGGTGTCGCGGATAAATACAACTCTCATGGTCCGAGTGAGTGCGGGGTTTTTCCACTCTGCTGGGCTCCACCTTGAGGCAGAGACTCCAATCAGCCTTCGCACCTGACTGCAATCAAGTCATTTAAGACCAGCACTCACAACAGACCTCTGCTAGATCTTCAGCTAACTTGTGTTAGTGATAGGCTGCCAAGCTCTTGTGAGAGCCCTTAACTCTGCATTTCTACTCACAGTGTTTTCTCTGTGTCATAGTACATGCCTGGCCGTCACCTTTCACAAGCTGGAATAATACACATCTCAGTCTGGATGCGAGTTTTCACCTATCAGGTTGCGCTCCCTTCATCGTGGCCCTTCACCCGCCTGCCTCCCTGCCAGGGCCGTTGCTCCAAGTATATTCTGGACTCTCTCTCTACCACTCCTCACCCAGACCACCTGGACACCCTCCTCGCACGACGCCTTCCCCTGCAATGCGTAAGCCATAAGCATCATAGTTTGATCAACTAACTGTGATTCACTAGACTGCAACTGGCGTTATTTTTGTGCCACTATTCTGAGTGCATGTAAAAAAAAAAAAAAAAAAAAAAATTGAGCGCACGTAAAAAAAAATTTGCAGGTGCAGGTGTTGTATTTTGAGGAGAAATTTATTTTGAGCGAAGAAAAGCTAAATTTGAGTGAACAAAATTCATTGCTGCATGCAAAAATTTATTTCAGTGTTTGCTATTATCCATACACACACACAATAGCAGCCCCTCTCGCTCAGTTTTTGCATTTGCGCTCGCTCGCAATGTGTTGCTTGCGCTCTCAACATTTCTCCCCGTGCGCGCTCAACTCTTTCTGTACACCGTTATATTTGTGCCACAAAACCAGCCAATCACAGACTTGGATGCTGTCAAGAGATTTATTCTAAATGACACTTCTTCAGCTGAGAGTCTAAGAGTGAAGACACACACACAGTAGGTTTTGACTTGCAAGGGCGTTTACAGAGCGCTCACATCAGAGGGGGCCCTGTGAAGTGCGCGCTCTGTTGTTGCACTTGTCTTTATTTATACACAAGAGAAATTAATACATTCGTTCAGTGACGTGAGCGTGTGTGTGTGTGTGTGTGTGTGTGTGTGCTTGTTCAACTTCTTACTATCGCTGTGGGAAGATTCAGATAGAAATATCAGAACACGTTTTATAAAGAACAATCAGTTCTAAGCAAGGAAAAGGTCATCATGCAGTATTCTATCACAGTTAAACTTATATCATTAAAAGCTTATACTGACTACTAAGTACAATTTTCCCTTAACAGACGCAAAAAAATCTGATTGGCTGTTTTGGTCTCCAATCAGCTCGAAATGACGAAATGCAATATCCCAGAATGCATTTCGTCCAAAACTCAAACGAGGCAGTGGTGGAGGAACACAAAGTGGCAGAGTTTGAAATATTACTCTTTCTGGGTCACAAAATAAACTTTTAAGATATTTTCATGCGAGAATGGTGCTGTGTAAACTTCAAATATCTGCTCGATTGATCAAGACATCACATATTTGCATAAGTGCTCTAACGTTTTCCCCCAGGTTTTTGGACAAAGTTTGTTCTCCATTCTTTAAACACCGGTTCAAGCACTGTTTAAGCACCGGCATCGTTTCAAAAGTACCGGTTTGGCACCGGTATCGGATAAAACCTAAACGATACCCATCCCTAGTTGTGACTGGTCATAATGTATGCTGCCAACACCTTTCATTTGGAAAACTCAGGGTTCTGAGTTTCCCAAATCTTCAAGCTGGTATCCACCTTCATGTGAATACTTTGCCTGTTTGCCAATAAATAATAAATTATAATAAATAATAATAAAATATTATTATATATATTAATAAATAATATATTTTTGGGGAAATGTTAACAATAACCTGCAACATACCGAGTGAGCATTTTGAAATGATTTAATAAACATATTGCAATATGGAGAGACCCACTCCAGCCAAACACTAGGGTGATCTCTGAATTGTGGACACCGCCCTTACATCTTATATACGCAAACAAAGACACTCTTAAACAAAGAACATTCCACAGCAGATCAATTATAAACAAATCCTTTTCAGTCCAAGGAAAACTCCAACCAAACGTCACCCCCTTACAACAGGATGCGCAGAGCCCTCAAGAGGAAAATTAGTCTGCTGTAAAGGTACAATAAAACTTGGGCCCCACTTGTGATCACATTCCACATGCATACAAACTGGTGACAGGAGTGCTCTTTACTATACTAGAGTGATATGGTTAAAATACGTGATTAATACATGAGAAAAGCAATCTGCCACCACATAATAAAAAAAATAAAAATACATTCAGATGCTGAAAAAAAATGGGAAACCTGACTACACGCACCCTTCCTATGGTTTTCTCATATCAGCTTATCAGTCGTGGGCAGGGCTGGACTGATAATCTGCCATACTGGCATCGTCCCACCAGGCAGATGGTGGGACAATGCACATTTGGGCCAAAGGGTCTGCTACAGGGCTGAAGCTCAAATAGTGTCTTCCTGGGATGTCGGTTAGAACACATACCACCTGTCAAATGCAGTCTGAGAATTTATTTATTTGTACAGCACCATGACAGCAGTAGGAATCACAATGTGGGAATATGTTCTGAAAGTAAATGAACAAGGAAATAGCATGTACATTAACAACATACAATGTAGAGCATTTATAGAGTGACTATAATAACTCAGTGAGTGTCAGTAATTTTAATGTGGTTGTGTTAGTAATACAGCGAGTGCTGATGCAACAGTTTTGAGATGCATTTGTAGATATTGTGTGTTTAACCGTCTTTATGGTGCTAGCTTACAGTTACGGTGTAAAGGTTAGCTTTATGTTGTAATAAAATGGTTACAATTTAAACAGTGTAAGGACAGAAATATTAGCTTCTGTCATGACTAAGTAAGTTGCTAGTTAATTAAGTTACGTAAAGATGGCCACTAGTTTTACACGTAATATAAACATAACATGCATGCCATAAGAACGTTAAACAAAGTTTATGGCATCAAAACAGTTAAATTCTGTACAAAGTCTACATTAACACAAATAAGCCTCAGTTTAATTTTGTAAAGTCCCTCGCATTGCATTCATAATTCAAGTTCACTGACTATCCTGCAGTGCTGTATTCCCGTTTCATCCGCTTTAATAAAGTGTCCTGTGTTACAGTAACAGTGAGTTGTGGATTCACTTAACGAATGCCAAAGTTGGGCTTTAATCTGCCTTAGACTTACTGACCTTCTTTGGATCATCATCACAATAGTCCTAAGGCCACTGACAAAACATACAAGTATAAATAAATACAATCTATAGAAAGAGAAACATGCTTGATATGTTTTTTATTAAGTTACACACAAATAGCATTCTCTGCCAAAACGCTCAGAAGACACAACTATGTAGAAACAGACCAGAACCAAACAAGCAATGTGTACAAGCAGGTGGCAAAGACAAGTTTGTGAAGTATTTGTACAACAAATGCCTCCACAACAGCTTCAGTGTTTCCTGGAATTGATCATCTATCTTTTATGTCAGTCAAATTTCCCCCAGATAGTCTTGGTTGAGATCTGGTGACTGTGAAAGCCATGGTATATGATCACACCATCTATTCAGTGACCCCTCTTCAAATACTTATTCACAGGACAAAGATAATCTCTCATAGCAACTTTACACTGATTTTACGACTCTTTTCCCTTTGACAAGTGGACCCTAACATGGCAGCAAAGTGCAACAACGTCTCTCCGTGTAGGGGTCAAGAGTTCAGGGTATGCCTTTAATTTCTTGCCTGTCTGTAAATGACAGTGTAATGGTATAAATAATCCTTCACATTTTAACAGTATAAAAGTAAAACAATTACATCGTCTCATCGGGGAAACCTAAAAGACTCCTCTTATGGCTAGTCTTTGCACATCATAATAACACAGAGGAAAAGAAAGCAATTCATTATCAATTGCTGTTAATTTCAGGGGATTTTCCAACCTGTTTTGGTTCAAAAGAGCCAAAGGAAAATCCTCATCGATGTTGGAGTAAAAACTATTATTTTTATTTATACTTACTATACTATTTATTTATACTTTTATTGTTTGTACACTGATAATGCTTACTGTCGTGTCATTGTACACCAGTAAAAATAAATAAATAACACATTGGGATCATGCTGAAGACCGCAGAACGCAGCCGAGGCATCAGGTGGGATAAAGGAGCTGGAAACATCACCTGATAGAGAAAAAAAGACAACAGACAGAATGGAAAAAAAGAAGTGTCCTTCATTGCACATTTTTGATCAATGAGAAGTCCCCTTTTTTCCCCTTCTTCCACTCTAGACTTTTGACCAATCACTGATCAGGACGAATTGCACTACTGTATGGTCCATCCCCGTGCCTGGAGCATGCTCAGAAGGTTGGTTTTTCATAGTTCAATAGTTCATCTATCAAGACCAGAAAGCTCAGTAAGCATACTCCAGATGATACTATAGACCAGGGGTCGGCAACCCGCGGCTCCGGAGCCGCATGCGGCTCTTTAGTCCTTATAGTGCGGCTCCGCATGGTTTGGGAAAATAAATTAGAAGTATTTCGCTGAAGTGTATTTTATTTATGTTAGTTCTTTTAAACTTGTAGTTCTAAATTGGAAAATTATTGTGATATTGAAATATAAATATAAAATTATATTCTATTATTTTTTCCTCGCTCAATATAAGCGTCACACTCGCGGAAGCCGGTATTCCCGCCGAAACACCGTGCATTTATCGAGACTTTCAACCCCAGGTAGGCCAATTATGGATCTTCGGATCCACATTATGTCAGCAGCTCCACCGTGAACTATGTTAAAGACAAACACTGCTCACGCCTCACAGACGACAGATGACAGCTTACAGTCCTGCGTAAACTGACTTCGCACAGCACCGATTAGCAGACGCTGTGCGCAGAGGTTCAGGATCAGAAGTCCCATTGTAAACACATCACGGCAGACCCGACGATGGTTGCATGAACGCGCTTTTCAGCATCTCTTTATTGACCACTTTTCACACACAGTTGCTGTACGCATACAGCCGGCTGTAGCTTCGCAGTTCACAGCCCGACACACACCACCAACAACAGCAGAGAGTACAGACTTTAAGGCGGCGAGGCGTGATTGCGGGTGCCGCTCAGGTGCGTCCGCCTCCCCTGCAGCGGCGCTGCAGACCACGCCCCCGCCGCACGCATTAACCAGGTAAAATACATATTTAGGCAGAATTTTGCAAATATCTATTTTTCATTTTTCAGCAGCATAGAGCTTTTTTTTTACCAATTATTTTTTAAAAGTCAGGTCAAGGCTCCAAAAGCCCAAAGGAGATATAAGGGAGGCGGCTCACAACAGTTTTTGTTTGCTACATGGATCATTTTAGTTCAGCTGGGTGTCTTTCCTTTTGTTATATTTCTTTAAGAGTTCAAAATGTGTTGATTACATAAATAAAATGTAATTTTCTCTGTAGCACTTCATGGATTTCATAAGCAGCACACCTTAGTTGTTCACACAAAGGTAGAAAACAATATATACAGTGTTATCTTCATTTTAGATGTCAAAAAGTATTTGCGGCTCCCAGTGTTTTCTTTTGTGTGGAAACCGGGTCCAAGTGGCTCTTTGGGTGTAAAAGGTTGCAGACCCCTGCTATAGACAATACCTCAATCATATCCTGTTCACACTGCTGCAATCTGCCATACAACCTAGCTTTGCATAGTGATAAATAAATTAATCTTAAATCAATAAGTTTTCTATCTGTCTTTTTGTGCAAAGACAACTTACACTTATATACACAGCCATTTTTTCTTTCTTCTTTTGGTCTTTCATTTTTTTTTAATTGAATGTATGCTTTATATTTTATGATAAAACCCTAAACAACACAAAGAAAACCCCAACAATCATAAGACTTCCTACAAGTCCCTATGAGCAAGCACTTGGGTGACAGGAGCAAGGAAAAACTGCCTTTTAACAGGAAGAAACCTCCAGCAGAACCAGGCTCAGGAGCCAGTTGCGTTTGGGGAGAGGGAGACAAGACAAATAACATGCTGTGGAAGAGACTCAGAGATTAACAATAACTCATAATGAAATGCAGAGAGGTGTAGAAACACATAGAGTAAAATGAGTGAGAGAAGGAAAATCATTCAATGCATCATGGGAATCCCCCATCAGCCTAGACCTATTGCAGCATAACTAAGGGAGGCTTCAAGGTCACCTGATCCAGTCCTAACTATATGAAACGTTTAAGCCTAATCTTAAAAAGTAGAGATAGTGTCTCTCTCCCAGATCCAAACTGGAAGCTGGTTCCACAGAAGAGGGGCCTGAAAGCTGAATGCTCTGCCTCCCATTTCACTTTTAAATACTCTAGGAAACAGAAGTAAGTCTGAGAGCAAGTGCTGTAATGGGGTGATACAGTACTATAAGGTTTTTAATAAAATATGGGGCCTGATTATTTGATGAGAAGGACTCTTACTGCAGCATTTTGGATCAACTGAAGACTTTTCAGCTGTTTTTAGGACAACTTGATAATAATGAAACTAGTTTTTCAGCCTCACTCTGCTACAGGATGTTTCTAATTTTAGAGATATTGCCCAAATGTAAGACAGCAGTCCTACACATTTGCATACATAAGACCTTTGAAGAAGGGTGTGGATGTGAGTGTATTTCCCACTGACTATGTGTTTGAATAGGTGTAGATTTCAATTCAATTCAATTTCATTTATATAGCGCCAAATCAGAACAAAAGTCACCTGAAGGCGCTTTCCATGTACAGTGTTGTTGGTACTTAGATAAGATTAAGACAATTCATTAAACTTATTATGTTGAGTGTATTTAGTTACCTTAGGTTAAACCAACATTATTATTCTATTTTGGAAATAATATATGTCTGATAAACCGCAATTTAACCTGTTTGCAATAAATGTTTTTGTCTTGTTCATTTTATGTTATACTTGAAATACTTGTACAGCCTGTCTGCAGCAAAGTTACCCAGGCTTAAAGCTGATGTTACCCTAATCTCCAAATCCTGATTCATGGTACAGGCCTCTGCTCTGAGCTCTAGCATGTTTTGGTTGGTTTTGTTTGCTTAGCTGTTTTGGTGTTGGCCCTCCCTAAAATATTTTTGAACTTCATGAGCTGTCTCTAAAAATAAATTCAAATGCTGACAACACTGGTACATGAACACAAACACCCTTCCTGTGGTTTTGCCTTATCAGCTTCAGTTATATGCGAAAAGTTCTTGACAGCTCATAGAACGCACTTTTTAGAATGTGAAAATGTTTGAACTTAGATAACTTTTTTATTTTTTTACATAAAACATATTTTTATATATTACCTTAGTTTTTGTTCTGTGTGATTTTTAATTTAATAAAATGTTACTTTCTCTCATCTACCAGCACTCATCGTGAGCATTAATGCCATTGTATTTTGGGGCTTTTAACGATTTCTTTGAACTGCTCTTTTTCCCTGCATCAAAATGACGACCTTTCCAGGGTGTACCACACCTCTCACTCTGTGAGACATTAATAGGCCTTGTCAAGTTAAAATACTTTGTATAACCTTCAGAACCAGTTATTACAGATGTGAGTGTGTATATATCAAATCAAATTAAAAAAAATGTTGTTATATACACAATCATACATAGGGATGGGTACCGGTATCCGGTGCCATGATCTGACATAAACGGTAGTAACCAGACCGAAAAGCAGCGCACATTTCGGTGCTTTATTTCAGTGCTATTTTCCCTGAGATGTCATACACTTTGAATTCTAGCCAATCATTTTATGTTTCCAAGCATAGTAGCAGTAGGCGGGGCCAGGTACGTACGTTCTTTTAGAGCAGAGCTACAGATTAAAAATGCCCAAGGCGAAGCGGTCAAAAGTCTGGCTGTACTTCACAGCAAAAGATGCAAACTCAGCAGCCTGCAACAAGTGCTTTAAGCTGATACTGTGATACTGTCAAAGGAGGTAACACCTCAAATCTGATGAAACACCTGGCGACGCATAGCGCTTTAATTAAAAGCCGAGAAATGCACCGTATTTGATAGCGTGCTGCGAGACCTCACACCGAGCACATCTACTGCGGGTGTGGTGCCTGTTATCGGACCCGGAGTTAGCAACATCCCCCAAGAACCTGAAGAGTAGAGTCCTGGCCCCTAGCCCTGTCACTGTAGCAGAAATGATGACGGATGATGATGGCAGCAGCAGCCGTTCTCCTCTGCGTGAGTAGCTTAATGTTGTACATGTGTAATTTACGTTGAGTAGGCCACGTTATTACATTAATGCATGTAAGATGAACTAGCAAACACCGTCATAGTTATATGCGGCTGTCTTCTTGTTTGATGGCAGATACTCCTGTCACACTGGCCAGAAAGGCTAAAATGACCAAAGAAAAAGTGGGAAACAGCTAAACATGAGAGGTTTTTGGACAAAGTTTGTGTTTTTTCCATTGATTAAGCACTGCTTCCAGCCAAGAGTGATACCATATATGTCCTATAGCTGCAGAAAAGGCTAACATTGTTATCTTTTTACAAAAAAACAGCTAGAAATGAGAGGTTTTAGGTCAAGTTTGTGTTTTCCATTCTTTAAGCACTGGTTCGAGCACCGTTTAAGCACCGGCACCGTTTCAAAAGTACCGGTTTGGTACTGGTATCAGATAAAACCTAAACGATACCCATCCCTAGTCATACACAATATGACATGCAGTGAAATGCTTATAGCTGTGCAACTGCCGACCAGATAAAAGAATAAAACTAAATTTAAAAGTCAAGTATAAAAGTTAAAAATCAAAATTAAAAAGATGTGCAAATCAGCAGTGTGCAGACTGACAGTGAACAGTTATGAGTTATGAGGTATATTACTGAAGTACATTATTGTTGTTGTTGTTATTAAGTGCTTGTGCAATGATGTGTAGAGATATGTACACATGTATATTTCAGTTTGTATGTAAACTCTGGTCCTGTGCAGACTGAATAAAGTCTAAAATAAATTCAAACTTGTGACCCAATTCTTGTTTGTTTGTTTTTTAACAGCGTGTGCTGTACAGTCATTGCACCCAGGAAAAAGAACAGTTCAAAGAAATTGTTAAAAACCCACAAATTACCACAAGTTTCACATCCATGATGATTGTGTGTAAACTTATCATGTAAATTATTTTGATGAAGAAGTTTAGTTTGCATTTTGTATCTGGTGTTTGTAAAACCAATATCGCTTCACTTGTTTATGATGTTCCCACCCAGTCTGACATCACCCCTAAACACACACACACACACACACACACACACACACACAGTAACAGTTCCTTTAAATTTCAGACCTGAGCTGATCAGCTTCACTTTTAGATGACACCAGCTGAACATCATGTTTTGCTGTTGCATATTTTTGGCTGTTTCTTTGTTGCATTCTCTGTGTCACTTCCATGTGTCAGGCTACGGTAAGTTCTCACACATGTGGAGTTTTGTTACTGTGTTTATAAATGGCAGTTCTATTTTTTGTAATGATCTTATATACAGTACATTATATTAATTGATTCAATTATGTGATTTTTACATGTATTGTTTCACAATATATATATTTTTATTGTAATTTTCTTAATTTACTTTTCTCAGTATTGTGCCTTATTTTTCTTGTAATAGTTAACATCTATATCCTTTTAAGGTTCAGACAGTGCATAACATATCAGGTCATATACTGTAAGTATATATTACTGTATTAACCACTTTCTTAGCTAATGGAGCAAAGCCTGAGAGCTACATCAGGCAGGCTCTGTATCATGTATCAATTTTGTTGGTTTATTTAACGTTCACATGTCATGGTTTGAGAGTTTTGAGTTTTACTATTGATTTATGATGCTTTGCGTTATCAGGATATTTAGGTTTCAGCATTGCTCCCCTAATGCTTTGTGTTATTTTGTGTTCATGTTTCCTTCCATTACATCGTGAACATGTTTTAAGTTCAATTGTATTCAGTTTTGTCTTGAATTCAGTTCTTTTATGCTGTTGAGTTTATGTTTGTCTGTATTTTTTGGTCTCTGTCTCTTTCCTGCGTCTCCTGTGACAGTCTGTCATGTCCTCTGTGTTTCCCCAGTCGTGTCTGTGTTTGGTCTCGCTCCCTCCATGTCTCGTCTCCTGTAACTGTTTCCAAGTTTCCCTCTTTGTGTGTCCTTCCTTTGTCTCCACAGTCTGTCTTGTGTCCATGTGCGTTCTGTCCTCCTGACCCCTATGTCAGGCACGTGTCTTAGTCTGCATCTTAGTGTGTTTCCTGTTTTATTTTGACACTCTCTGGTCCCGTGTTCAGTGTGTTTAGTTTTGCTTCCCCTGTGTTGTTATGTCTATTCGTCCCAGCTGTGTTCCTGTCAGGGTTCCTGGGTCGGTGACCCAGTGTTTTCAGTTTTGTCACGTTTAGGTTATGTTTACATTATGTTGCCACATCTATGTTCTCACTTCCTGTTTTTCCTGTGTCAGCTCGTCTCTTGTGTTATTGGCCAGATTATGTTCAGCTGTGTACTCACCGGTCTCTCATTATCATCCTCATCAGTCTGTGTATTTAAGTCCTCTGTTTCCACTCGTTCACTGTCGTGTCATTGATGTTATGTTGTCGTTTCCACCTGTGTTCAGTTCAGCCAGCCAGCGGACTCGAACCTTTTTGAGCGGCAGGAGGCAGCGCTCTCCGTTTGGGCGGAGGAGCTCAAGGAGAAACAGCGGCTCTTCGCGGAGCGAGAGCACATCTTCGAGGGAACTCGCCTGGCTCTGGGCGGGCCTCGGAGACGCCGCGTTCTCCCACCTGCTGCCCCACCTGCACCGGAGCATCTGCCGCGGAGAGTGGGCGTTTCGTGCCGCGCTTCGGCGGCTCCCTCCCTCGCGGGTCCGCTCCTCGCTCACACGCCATCTACCTCATTCACCGGACCTTCAACCTCGCCCCGGCACAGCGGCTCCGCCTCCCACCTCGGCTCAACAGAGGCTACCGCGCCAAAGGCTTCGCTGTTACCCCGGCCGCTTCCTCTTCACGGAGAAAGCGGCGCACACGCCGCCCTAAAATGGACTGTTTTCCACCCTCCTCATTTGATCCTCCACTTAAAACTAATAATAGACTCATCTCCGATCCGTGGGGTGCTTCCCTCCTGGAGGATGATGTGGACTGGGAAGAACTTTTCTGCTCTGCTCCCTCTGAGCTGGGATTCATTAAGGACAATACCCGCACTTCAACACCCCCGAAGACTGTTCAACTAAAGACTGTAAATGGTGATGGCAGAAAGGCCAGTGCCATCTCTGATAAATCTGTTACAGTCCCTGTGTATGCAAACCCTAGGCCTGCTCACTCTAGGACTGTTTTATCTGAGCCTGCTCCTTCGTCCACCTGTCAGCCTGTTCCAGTTTCATCAGCTCAGGCCACTGTTGGAAATACCCAGTCACCTAAACCTGTCAGTATCGCTCACCCACTCGTTATTTCTACTCCTATCAGTCAGCCTACACCCACACCAGTGCCAGCTCCCAGGAGGAGGGCAGCTGTGACCCAGTCTACCTCCACACCCGCTCCTGTTTCTCGGGTGGGGGTGACTGGTGTCCAGCCACCCACACCCGCTCCTGTTTCTCGGGTGGGGGTGACTGGTGTCCAGCCACCTCCCGTGCCTGTCCCAGCGCCCAGGCTGAGGGCAGCCAGAACTCAGCCTGACCTCCCTAAAGGCTCAGAAGAGTTAGCCTCTCCACCCGTCAGTCCACCACTTCATCCACCTCCTGATCCAGCCTTTCACGCCCTTGCACTATCCCTGGTTAGGCTAGCTGTGGTTTCCCCTGCTCAGGCACCAGCTTTACTAGCCCAGGCTGTAGCTTTGTCTCCGTCACAACCTCAGCTCCGTCGTCAGCCTCACCCACCTCTGTTCGTCCCTTAGCACCCCCACTCCAGTCAGTTCACTCGCCTGCTGTTCAGCCTCCACTCCAGTCAGTCCAGCCTGCTCCAGCCCAGTCAGTCCAGCCCGCTCCACTCCAGTCAGTCCAGCCCAGTCAGTCCAGCCCACTCCAGCCCAGTCAGTCCAGCCCGCTCCACTCCAGTCAGTCCAGCCCAGTCAGTCCAGCCCGCTCCAGCCCAGTCTCCCGTTCCTCAGGCCCCTGTAGCTCAGTCTCCTGTTCCTCAGGCCCCTATAGCTCAGTCTCCTGTCCTCCAGTCTTGTCCTCTCCAGCCTGTCCAGTCTGTCATCCAGTCGCCCGTCCTCCAGCCTGTCCAGCCAGTTCAGTCTGCCATCCAGCATCCTGTAGTTCAGTCACCCGTTCTCTCACCGTCTGTAGTCCAGTCTTCTGTAGTCCAGTCTTCACCATCCATTTCAGTTCCCGGACCCGAAGCATCCACAGCATCCAGAGCCAGCTGTGAGCTCTTCCGCTCCTCAGCCAGGGGTTTCCGCGCCCCCTGGCCCGGCCGCTCCTCAGCCAGGGGTTTCCGCACCTCCTGGCCCAGCCTATCTCCAGCCAGGGGCCTCCGCGCCTCCTGGCCCAGCCTCGGCTCCAGCTTCTGCGTCGCCACCGCCGGCTCCCATGCCGTCGCCTGGTCCAGCCTCGGCTCCAGCTTCTGCTTCGCCTGGTCCAGCCTCGGCTTCGCACAGTCCAGCTTCTGCCTCTGCGTTGGCCTCGCCTGGTCCTGCGGCTGCCACGTCGTCGCCCAAGCCACGTTCTGAACGTCGCCGCCGCCTTCCTCGCGGCCGCCCACCGGACCTTCTCAGCGGCCGCCGCCACCTTCCTCGCGGCCGCCCACCGGATCACCTCCAGCGTCACAGCCGGCCACGTGGCCGCCGCCCGAACTGTCTCGTCTCGGCCACCAGCCACTTGGCCGTCCGCCTGAACTGTCTCTCTTTGGACTCCGCCCCTCCGCCCGCCCTGTTCTGGTGTTTTTTCTCTTTCGGCCGTCGGGTGCCGGCCTTTGAAGGGGGGGGTACTGTCAGGGTTCCTGGGTCGGTGACCCAGTGTTTTCAGTTTTGTCACGTTTAGGTAATGTTTACATTATGTTGCCACATCTATGTTCTCACTTCCTGTTTTTCCTGTGTCAGCTCGTCTCTTGTGTTATTGGCCAGATTATGTTCAGCTGTGTACTCACCGGTCTCTCATTATCATCCTCATCAGTCTGTGTATTTAAGTCCTCTGTTTCCACTCGTTCACTGTCGTGTCATTGATGTTATGTTGTCGTTTCCGCCTGTGTTCAGTTCAGCCAGCCATTCAGTCTTTCAGTCAGTCAGTCCTTTCGTTCCTGCCCTGTTCATCCACGCTTCATAATAAACCATCTTCAGTTCTCCACTATCCATGAGTCCTGCGTTTGGGTCACTTCCTCGCCTCCACACGACACAAAACCTGACAGTTCCCATGTGTTTCTCACTCCATGTTCCCACATCCAGGTCTCGTGTTCCGTGTTCTGTGTTTAGTGTTTAGCTTTAGTTCATGCAGTTTAGTTTGTTAGTTAAGTCTCTGTTCTCATTTGCCTCTTATTTATATTTTTATTCAGCCCAAATAAACGGCTCGCCTTTTGTTCAAACCCACTCTTGATTTCAAGTGTCTGCATTTGGGTTCTCATAATCTCTCCACACAGTCCAACATCAGAATTTCTCATCTCTCTCTGTATCTGTGGTTACTGTGTAGAACAGGGTGACTATGTCTTTATGACACACAAAGGTGGAAGATTCAAGTCAAATCTAAAAGTTACTATAAGACAATCTAATTAATCTAATTGATAATTAATTATCATAGTTAACTGCTCAAGCAAACTCAGTTATCACTTAAATGCTTAGCAGGGCCTCAATTAGCTCTAAAACAGCCTCGGCTCTTCTTGCTCTTGAGTCCAAAACATGTTGGAAACCTTCAGCTGTCCAGGTTTGGTTTGCCTGTCTCTCTGCAGCCTCTGATTTCTGTTTTTGGCTTGTTGAACCCAACATGCATTTGTGCAGCCGTAGCCTCGAGGACAGATGCTTTTCTGTCCAGCACAGTTGCAGGTGAAATCTAAATGATCATAGTCTGCCCTTTCTCCTCTGGCCTCAACAAGACGGTGTCTCTCTGCAGAAGTGCTGCTCACAACACGTTTTTTGTTTATCACATCTTTCAGAGTAACTGAAATGTGAATCCCAGGAGATCGACAGTTTCAAATATAGTCAAACGTTATCACAGTTGAGGGGATCACATATTTTCAACATGCTGATATTTGTCACAGTCAGCTGATCGATGTTTTTACTTCTTAACTTTTCACTTTCATGGGAATTTCTCCCACCTGCTTCATGGACACCTTCATTATCTCCTGTACATGGAAAAAGCTCATCCTCAGACAGGATGCAGACTTCAGTCATTTGTGACGGGCTCAGATTGGACCTGGTGCAACTCTACATTAAAAGGAGCAGCTGAGGTGACCAGGATGGATGGTAAATATTTTCCTTGCAAATAATTGCATGTAATGTTTTGTTTTGTTTTTTCTTACAGGTTCGGGCTGCACAGAGCATCCTGTGTTCACTCCATCTGCACTGGTAGTGAAGTACGGTGACCCAGCCAATTTTACATGTGTTGTATGTCAGAAGGACTGCAGTGAAGATGTTTTTGGTTTGGAGCACGCTGTGGGAGAAGTTACAAAAAATGGAACCACGATGTTCTGGACGGTTGACAGACTGACTGAATGGGACATATCTGTCGAGTGCTATTATATCACTAATATTGGTGATCAGTGTAGTAGCACTCTGAATATAACCATCTATCGTAAGTATGCTTACTTTAGAACATCAGACTTTGTAGTGAATTTTGCATCATTTATAATCAGAATTTGATCTCTTTGTATTAATCAGTGTTGGGTAAGTTACTTTAAATTAGTAACTTAGTTACATTACTAGTTACTTCTCTAAAAAAGTAACTCAGTTACTTCAAGTTACTCGTTACTTTCAAAGTAACTAGTTACTAGGGAAAGTAACTTTGGTTTTACTCAGAATTCTCTTGTTAATGTGTTGCTTCTGTAACTGGATACCCAGCAAGATTGTCAGACTTCTATCTTGCTTACTTGCCACAAGTGCACTGTGCCAAAGGAAAAAATAATGTGCACATTTCCATGAGAGAAATCCCACGCCTGGACCGTCGTTGACCGCCGCCATGATTCTAGCCTGCTTTTTACATCCAACACAAAAACTGCAGTCATGGTGCTGTTGATTGTACTCAGAACTCAGAAATTCTGCCTTCTGAATAGGAAGATGTAGGTAACACCAGACTGCAGATGAGCTGCACACAGAGCTGGACTGGGACAAAAAAATCGTCCCGGGCATTTTGACTAGAGACCGGCTCACCATTATAGGAAAAATCATAAAGCCTATGAATGAAAACAAACACTGTTGTGACAGTGATTTACACTGTTCTGATGGTATATATGTATCAATCTATCAATTGTTTGTTGTAAGACTCGGATAATTATTTTTTTAAAAGCGAGACATTTTAAATGAGAACAATAAAGAAAAGTATTTCCTTGTCCCCCCCTTTCCCTGTTAATGCCCTACCTGGCCCCCTGGCAACACTTTGCTAGACCCGCCCCTGCACAGTTACCAGCTGTCAGCTACATAGAAAAGGAACCTGGTGTTATTTGTCTCTCAGAAACAGTTCATAACTTCCCTTCAACTCATTCATGTCACCTAAAAGGTAAACCTGTTTCTCCATCACCTGTTCAGCTCTGATGATTCAGTAAGGACATCTCCTGGTTTCATCTTCATGTTTCCCTCTCACCAGATATACAAACCGATATCATGACCAGCAGCTTTACAGCTGTGGCTCCAGCAAACATCAGCTGATACTAGAAATTAATATTAAATAAATTCTAACAACAGCTGATCAAGCTTAAACGTGCTGCTGTTGTTTAACGCGACATCCGCTGGTTTCCTCTTTCTGGCGCAAAGTGGGCGATAAATAAACAAGAGAGAAAAGCCGATCAGCTGATCATTGATCAGTTTCGTGATTGAAGTAGAAACGGGAGAGGAGAGAATGAGAGAAGAAGAGGCAGCTGTGCAGCTTCAGCTTTGTGTCTTTTTCATTGTAGCTGAAGTCCGGGACAAACTGTTCCTTTTCACCTCAGTACGAAACGCGTAATATTTTCTCTGAATACGAGACGATTCTGTTTTTTACGGGACGGTTGGCAACTCTAATAATTAACCGTATGAACAAAATAAAGTTCAACATCAGTTACACATAGCACCCACCCAGCTGTATAGAAACTCCGTCATGCTAGCTAGCACGCAGTACGAAAATGTCAGCATACCGAAAATAAACTCCACCTAAACTTGGTTTATATCTGACTCAGATAGACTGCAGGTCATAACTTCTTACCTGAAGTTCAGTTCACCTGACACGCGGACCGGCGGCCGCTTCGGGTCTCTCCTCTTGCCTCCCTTTTCCTTCATCCACCTGCTGGCTTCCACCACTTGCTAATGTTATTGAATCTGTGGAAGCTCCGCGATATCCACCACACTAAGTAACGAGTAACGAGCCTATCTAAATCCCAGTAACGAGTAACGCGTTCCTGGTTTTGGCGTAATAACTAGTTACCGTGCTCGTTACCACAATAATAACGTAGTTACTGTAACGCGTTACTTAATAACGCGTTAGTCCCAACACTGGTATTAATACACAGTTAGATGGATTCGTACTCTCAGCGGTTACTGACTAACATCTATCTGTGTTACTCTTTCTTTCCCTGTCTTCTCAGAGCCTCCAGAAAGTGTCTCCATCAGCTTTGTAAACCACACTGGGATGATGTTTGAGAATCAGCAGTACACCCTGCAGTGTAGCGTACAGAACGTAGCTCCTGTTCAAAGCCTCACTGTGACCTTCTACAGAGGAAACACAGCACTGGGTCACCTACAGTCCAACAGTGAACATAAGAAACCCGTGAGTGAGACCTTCACTGTTCCTCAGAGTTTGACATTTTGAGCATGTTTCATGTCACTGGTTTGGTTTTATGTCCCATTACTTTACTGTTTTAATTCTTCCTCACAGCTCTCATCACTGTTAATGAACAGGCTCTAAAAAGCATCATCAACAAACCATTGACTGACACGAGCTGATGAACATAGTGGAGGATTTAGCTGCTAAAAACTAAAATACTCAGTGTGTTTGTAGAAACCAAGAATAGAACTCAACTTTGTTTGTGAACCTTAAAAAAATAATAGTAATTGCGCTTAAACCCTAAATGAAATTTTTTTAGTATATATCAATTTAAATCTGGAAGCAATTGACTGCAACAAATCTTCAAGAAAGAAAAGTCTGTTCTTTTTATTAAGTTAAAGCTACTCCAGAAAAAATCATCCACTCCTTTCAGAGTGTCATATGGCTAGAATAACTCTCTAAACTATCAGACTGACCTCTTAATGTCACACTGCATGTAATATAAACTTTATGTCAGATGTTTAGTGTGGCGAGCATTAACCTGCAAAGTAAGTAGAGCAGTTAAACATCATGAACTGGACAAACTGGTAAAATATGATCCTTTGAAATCTAACAGAGTAGAAATGAAGCAAAGTGGGCTGAACTGTGGACAGTGCTTTCCACTTTCTGCTGTATATTATGTTAGTGAATAATCTGTTTAACTTTTCCAAAGTGTTAAAATTTTTCTCTGTCAGTTATCACAGATGAAAAGTTACAGAAATTAACAAAATTGCGCAACTGTGAAAACAGGCCCATGTTTCCCCATATGAAATTTCTCTTCCAAAATTGTTTGTTTTGCTAAATGTTTTGTTCTTTTTTTCCTTCAATAATCACAAAGATGGACCTGAGCTAATAGGGCCACCAAATCCAGATGATATCACAGTCACAGAAGGAGATGCTCTACACCTGAACTGCTCCTCTGTGGGAAACCCCAGGCCCTCATACACCTGGACATTCCCAGTAAATAGCTCAGCTTCCTACAGTGGCAGCGTTCTCACTATTAAATCTGTCGGCTTTGAGCAAGAAGGACAGTATATCTGCACTGTGAGCAACACAGTAGGGACTGTCACCAAGGAGTTTAACATTGATGTACAAGGTGAGATTTTGGTTTGTTTTTCACAGTTTCAATTCAAGCAGTGTTTGGGTATTTTCTGTTTGACTAATTTAAAATATTCTCTTTTTCTGTTTTCTTTACCAAACCCCTTTCCCAACTCTGCAGCTTCCCCCTTGATACGGATAATAGCTGGGGTAACTGCAGCTGTTCTGTTTGTCTTCATACTTTGTGTGCTATGTTGTCGTTTCTATAAACAAAACCGAAAGGGAAGCTACAACCTAAAGGATGTTTTACGGTTCCCTAAGCGCACTACCTTGCCTCTGCAAAACTGCGAGAATGTCTGAACTGTGGACAAACAGTCTGGAGCTGTTTCTTTGACATTAGGTGCTGCCTAATTCTTGAAGTTAATTTGCCAGGTTTGATTGAGGTAGTGGCTACCTCCCTCTACTGATGACATCTGATGACACCAAACAACAAAAATGACAGCATGAAATGAAGACTTTAAGTGACGTGACCGGTGACCTAAATACTGAATGGAAAAAAAGCTCCTTCCTCTTTTATAAAGCTTCTGCTTTCAAGGTACTGTAATGCAGTCAGCAGCAGTTCTGCAGTCACTTCTTGTAAATATGCTGCCTTAAATCGTAGGTCTTGGATTGTAGCTTTTAAGGAGTGATCTCTATATTTCACTGTACTGAGTAGTGATGGGATTTCCGGCTCTTTTTAGAGAACCGGCTCTTTCGGCTCGACTCACTAAAAAGAGCCGGCTCTTTCGGCTCCCAACCGGCTCTTCAGGTTGTTTTGTTGCTTTAATTAATTTATTATTAACAATAATATAAATTAGGCACAAAAGGAATTACTAATGTAAAAAAAAAGTGGTTTTATTTATATATGTTTATATATAAATATATGCGGTGGCCCCTAGAGACAAAGCACGTACAAACTCCAAAACACATTTCTAGCGTTAACTGAACTTCCAAAACAGAGCTACCTAGATCACTTAAATTACACAATTGAAAGCATATATGTATTGCTTGTGTATTTATACAAAAGCACTCATATATAATCAAATAATTTTAAAAAATGTTCATTTACATGTTACTACCACACACCAAATTCGGTCGTTAGTACTTCCTGGCTTGTGTAACCACTAGGTAACAAAAGCTCAACACTGCGCCTAGCATCCTGGAGCACTTCTGTTGTCTTTTGTATGTGTTTTGGAGTTTGTACGTGCTTTTCTCTAGCGGCCACGGTAAATATACTTTTATTTATTCACTCCACATAAAATGTAATAAATAAATCATATAATACATAAACCAGCTATTCACATTTCAACTTTTAACTATTTAAATTTTAAGCTTTCTCCTTTTAAACAAATTTAAAGTGAAACAACACAAAACACTGCAAACCACAACACAATTAAATATAAATTAAAATATGAAAACAAAAAGAACATGCATATTCTCTGTCATATGAGCCTGCATGAATGAACTTTCTGAATCCTTTATCATCCACAACTGAAAATAGTTGTGGATGATTACTATACCTTTCTAATGTGACGTTGTTGTCCCTGGCTCTCTTTCTCTCTCTTTCCCTCCCGCTCTGTTCCTGTGCTACAGGGAGTGTAACTACCGCCCCTCCCCCCTCTTCCCAGCGCAAAGCACAAGGCTCGCGTGCAGAGTGAAGCGGAAAAAAGGTGCGAGAGAGAGGGAGAGAGAAAGGGAAAAAAAACCCACGGCTCGCGTCGTTCACTTCAAAGACCCGGCTCTAAGACCCGTGTTGTTCGTGACCGACACATCACTAGTACTGAGTGTGGAATTAAAAGTTCCTGTGTCGATACAGACTGAAAACACAGGATGTCACCAGCTTTTTCCTTGAACTGTTACACAGCCTCACAGGAAGAAAAAAAAGAGGGCACGAAGCCTGGTTTTTCTCATCATGTCAGGCTTATTCACTGAAAGAACATCATAACTGATAAAAAAGCACACCCAAACCTCCTTCAACATCCAACTTGTCTTCTTACGTTAGACTTGTCTCAGTCCTGTGTAAGCCCCAGTAGAAAGTCTGCTTCTCCCCCGCTGATGAAATAAGTAATGCTTGTAAACCACTTAAAATATATCTTATGCTAAACATAATTAAGGCTGGTCTAATGCCCTCCCTTGTGTTTGTTATTGTTGGAATCACTTCAGTGTGTGAGGCCTGGCTGTTTAGCTGTTCTTTAATGACCTTTCATATTGTACACTTTTAGCCCTGCGATACACCAGCAGCCTGTTCAGGGTGTACCCCGCTTCTCATCCCATGAAAGCTAAGATAGGCTCCAGCAGCCACCCGCAAGCCTGATAGGATCTCCATTATCTTGAGCTACTGGATGAATAGATAAAAAGTAACACATGTAACCATTTTTTCTCAGCAAAACAATATTCTTCTCCGATGTTTATAAATAGCTACCATGTAACAAATTAATAAATCATGAAATGGTAGATGGACTGGTTTTTATATAGCGCTTTTCTACTCTATCTGAGCACTCAAAGCACTTTATACAACTAATTTATTCACCCAATCACACAAGCACTTTTTCTTAGCTGTTAGTGCCTATCTAACATTCATACACATTCACACTCCGATGAATGCATCGGAGAGCAGCATAGGGTTAGTACAGGGGTAGGCAACCTTTCTGATAACGAGTGCCATCTAAAATTTCCTCAGAAGTCAATGTGCCATATGATTGCATTAGCAATAAATTTAATAACACTCTATATTAACAGTTACACACTATATAGAGCCACTTTATAGAATTAAATTTGTTCACAGATGTTGGCAGCTATCAGTGAATAGTTATCAGCTATTTTGAAACAAAAAAAAGACACTTTTTATCCATAACAGCGAATGAAGTGTACAACAGAAAATGCAAATGCTATTTATGGTCTCCTCACAACAATGATAAGAAAAATAAACTGAGCCAATATGGCATGTTTGTTATTACAGAGATACACATGTTAATGTGATCTTTGGTCTCCCACTCAGAGACACAGGTCTCCGAGTGTCCAGCATTCAGACGGCTACCTGAGGACCCTCATGTGAGAGAAAATCTGCTCACACAGATATGTAGAGCCAAATACTGTCAATAAGGCCTCTGCAATGTTCTGAAGACAGTCAAACTTGTCATGTAGTGATGTCCAGCAGGTGAAAATGCAAGCTTCATGAACACGCACAGCTATGGATACCAGCTGCGTCGATGTCGCATTAACTGGCATTAACTCAGCCAGTTAATGCGAGACAAATCTAGCTGCTCATTAAAGATTTCTGGTTTGATCAGAAAAGAAAACATTGGTCCATACACCTGAAAGTTCCAAAAACGCATTGTGAATTCTGTCTCGAGTCTACGGATGTATCAGTGTATTTCCGTGGTGCTGATGCTGCGCTGAGTGGAAAGCTCCTGAAGCATTTGAAGTGTTGGAAAGTGGAAATTTCAATATCGCTTGAAAAAACTGCCAGCTAACAACGTCCCTCTCACCAGTAGGCTAAGTTATTTTTAGCCAATTACAAGTTGAATCTGGTAGTTGGGGTTGTTAGCTAAGATACCGTCATTAAGAAGCAGCACAACTAAGTGTCTATGCAAGCTAATTTGCGATGTGCACCGCTGGCCTGGCCATTTATTTTTTAATGCACCTTCTCAGATTAATTCACTGCATGTCATGCCCAGGACTGGACTGGGACAAAAAAATCAGCCCAGGCATTTTGCTTAGAGACCGGCCCACCAGGTATTAAATTCATAAAGCCTTTGAATGAAAACAAATGCTGTTGTGACAGTGATGTACACTGTCTTGTTGGTATATGTATGATTTCTATACATTTTACATCAGATAAAAACTTTGGTTGTAAGATGCAGATAATTATTTAATAAAAGCGAGACATTTTAAATGAGAATAAGAAAGTATTTCCTTGTCCCCCCCTATCACTAACATCATAGCACCCGCCCAGCTGTATAGAAACTCCGTCATGCTAGCTAGTACGCAGTACGAGTTATTGTAACTGACTGTAAAAGGTCACCACAGCGAAAATAAACTACACCTAAACTTGGTTTATATCTGACCCAGATAGACTGCAGGTCATAACTTCTTACTTGACGTTCAGTTCATCTGACACTCGGACCGGCCCCGCCTCAGTTCTCTTCTCCTCCTGCCTCCCCTTTCCTTCATCCACCTGCTGGCCTCCACCACTTGCTAATGTTACTGAATCTTTGGAAGCCCCGCCATAGCCACCGCCAAACAACTGACTTATTTTTATACACGGGTCAGCATCTGGCCAATCCACAAAAAAAAAAAAAAAAAAAATCATCAGCCCATAAAAACGAAAAATCACCATCAGCCCACCGAGCTAATGCCCAGTATGGCCAGTCCAGCTATGGTCGTGCCATCAGTTAACCACGCGTGCCTAGGGTTGCCGACCCCTGGGTTAGTATCTTGCCTACGGATATTTGGCATGCAGATTAGGGGGAAGCCAAGAATCAAACCACCAACCTTCCGATTTGTAGATGACCTCCTTTACCGCCTGAGCTACACATTAAAGTGGCTTGACATTCTGAAAATCAGAAATTAAATCCCTTTGGAAGGAATGCATTGCTTTCCTCTGAGGCTGCGATTAAAGCAGGCGTTTCCTTTATGTCGTAATCCCTCACAGTCATGTGCACAACAAGAACTTCTGATGAACAAGCCTGACAGCATGCTTTTTTTCCAAGTTGCCATGGGGAAAATCTGCGCATATAAAAACACTTCCAGAGGAAACATCTGCCCTCCTGTGTTTTTATGGTCACAAGAGTTCATGATGAACTGCAAAACTATCAAAACAAATTCAACTTGGTGTTTCATTTCCTTTATATCCTTTTATTTGGTAAACTCAGCAAAACTGCTTGAATAAGTTCAAAACTACATGACATATGCCTCACCTCTACTTGACAGAAAACTGGAAAGCAGCCAACATCCAAAGAAGAGCTTCAAGAAGACTGTTCCTAAAATCTACTTATAGAAATGACAAGAAAGCTTGCCTGGAGCTCAGGCTGTGTCGAGGAATAAATGTGGCGACACTAAATAGGGCTTTGGAGTTGACGTCACGCCGCAGTGCATTGTGGGATCGCGGCGCCATGTCAGTAGGCTAGAAAGCAAAACAAGCGCACAGTGTTGGAGTGTTGGAATCGGGACTGCCAGAACCATGCTCAAAATCAGCGCAAAAGACAGAGGGCTGTATCGCGACCGATTGCGCCCAGACGCCAAGAGACAGTACTTTGAAAAAATTGCGTGCATCGGTAATGTGGACCCGTATGAAATAAGGAAGTGGAGTGGAAATCCAGACGACCTACCGCCTTTGTCCTATCCCGATATCTTCGCATACCTTGTCTGTGGACTCAGCGCATACACAGCAAACCAGTTTAAGAATTATAAATCCCTGGAGGCCCACATCCAATTCACGAACGGCTGGGTGCAAGATTTGTCCATCTTTATGCCTCCACGCTGCGAGTACGTTGTCGTTAAGACAAAGGTAAGTCGGTTTAAACTTGATAACTTTCTAAACAACTTCCTTGTTACAGTTTCTGATTTGCACGTACAGTCAACCCATCTATATTAGCCTGGGTCATTACAGACTTTTTATTAAAAGTGGTTTTTGTGTGTTTCAGGTACTGCACTAACAACGACTGAATGAAACTGCATTACAGCCATGGGTCATTGTGAGCACCAATGGGAGGGTTGAGGCTGCTCACTGCACATGCATGGCAGGAGCTGCAGAGACCTGCACCCATGTCGCTGCTCTTTTGTTTAAAGTCAAGGCTACAGTGCGTATCAGAGGCACCAGAACTGTAACAGATGAGCCAGCATATTGGGTATCGGCAAAAGGAGGCGATCGCAAAAAAGGCAGATTCCTATTGCAACGCTGGAGGATTTGTCACCATTACTGGATACACTACTGTCAGGTACAAACACAAATCTTTATTACCGGCGCCAACCACTGTGACCTCGTTGTGTGGACACAGAGAGACCTTGCTGTGATACGCATCTTCCCTAATGTGGATTTCTGGGAACCACGTTTAAAGCAAGCACAAGACTTCTTTCTTAAAGTGTGTCTTCCTGAACTTGTTGGGAAATACTTCTTCAAACAATGTGCTGCTCTAAATAGCCTGTAATGTTTCATTTTGTGGTTCAAGATTGATGCCAGCATTGTGTTGCCATGTAAATAGTTTGCATTTCATTTTTATGTACTTGCTAAGTACATGTGAACAGATCAAGAATAAAAAACAAACAAATATACTATTCTTTTCTGTTTTATTGAAACTACTTCACACAAAGTACAATTATTTACAATGAACTACACATGCAACACAACAGCTTTATGAATACTCAACAAGAGCAAGTTTCATTTGGCGCTGGTTTGACAACCGCACTGGGGCACATATTCACCAAAAGACAGCAAACCTTTAGCTTCCGTGATGCTGTCTGTCCGATCGCCACTGTCCACATTTGCAGCTGGTACCTCAACCTCCACTTGTCCAACACAACTGCCTCCATGACATGGTGATTTTGTTGTTGGTCTTCTGTCAGATCTTCATCGATCACTTCTGCACGGGGCACACCTTCAGACTCTGCAGTTGGATAACAAAAGCCTGTAAGATAAAATTAGTGCATACACATAAGGTAAATGTACACCAATATTCCAATGACAGGTGTGTGATTCATCTGGAAGTTATGTGCGGATTAGTGTACAATGAAAGCAATTTAGTATGTTTTTAGAGGCCCATGTGCAGTGTTGGTGCCCAGTCTGGATTTGTTACATCCATTTCATATGCTGCTTTGCCTGCAATAATGCTAAATCATAAGCTACTCAGTCGACATGATGACATGACGTGGTTCTGCAGCATCACACATTAGCATTTTTTATCTCATTATCTATGACCTCAGCACATTGAAAAAACACTAAAAGCCTTTTAAGAGTTATATGAATTAATTTAGAACTCACCGGAAAGAAAATGCGGAGAGCAAACCAACAAAAAGCTGGGGATTGCACAGAATTCGATCGGCTCGTCTCACCGCTGCAATGCAAGCCTGACGTCTTTGTTTAGTAATATCGGATACATGGGATCCCTCACGTTGCCTCCAGGATGGAAAACGATGAAAAGAGAGCCCATTATCCAGCTTCTTGCCTTCACGATCGTGTGATCTAACGTTGCAACTGACAACACAACACGTACGAACCATAGCTGAAGCTGTATCCTGTGTCTTGCCTACTGTCATGGCGGAAGGGGGCGTGGCCCACCTCCAGTGACATCACGCTCCAAAGCCCTATATGCTGGCATTAGGTATTTTCTGTTCTGCAGTTTGCCCTCTAGTGGTTGTTTTGTTGTGTTGTTGTAGTGGTTGTATTTTTACTCTGCAAGATCAAGTCAAGTCAAGTCAAGTTAGCTTTATTGTCACTTCAACCATATACAGTTTGTACACAGTGAAGCGAAACAACGTTCCTCCAGGGCCAAGGTGCTACATGCAACATAAATTTACAACATAAATTAACAAAAACTAACTATCTAACTAAAACTAACTATCTAACTAGGTAGGTAGTGCAAAGGAAACAGTAAACATACTTGGTATGTAGGTAGTGCAGGAACAGTAAACATAAAAATATTGTGCAAAAAGAGCATTTACAGGTTGATGTGTAAGTCCACAGAGGTAGTTGAGTTGAGCTGAGTGATAGTGTGTGTGTGTGTGTGTGTGTGTGTGTTTATCAGTCCAGTCCCTTTTTGTTGAGGAGAAGGATGGCTTGTGGAAAGAAGCTGTTGCACAGTCTGGATGTGTGTGCCCGAATGCTTCGGTACCTTTTTCCAGATGGCAGGAGTGTGAAGAGTGTGTGAGAGGGGTGTGTCCAATCAGCCACAATGCTGGTGGCTTTGCGAATGCAGCGTGTGGTGTAGATGTCCTTAATAGAGGGGAGAGAGACCCCGATGATCTTCTCTGCTGTTCCCACTATCCGCTGTAGGGTCTTGCGGTCCGATATGGCACAGTTCCCAAACCAGGCAGTGATACAGCCGCTCAGGATGCTCTCGATAGTTCCTCTATAGAAGGTGGTCAGGATCGGTGGTGGAAGCTGGGCCTTTCTCAGTCTTCTCAGAAAGAAGAGACGCTGTTGGGCTTTCTTGTGCAGGAAGCTGGTGTTGAGGGACCAGCCGAGGTCCTTCTCCAGGTGGACGCCCAGAAATTTGGTGCTGTCGACGATCTCCACAGAGGAGCCGTTGATGCTCAGCGGTGAATGGTCGCCTCGTGTCCTCCTAAAGTCAACAACCATCTCTTTTGTCTTGTCAACATTCAGAGACAGGTTGTTGTCTTTACACCAGTCCGTTAGCCTCTGCACTTCCTCTCTGTACGCTGACTCGTCGTTCTTGCTAATGAGACCCACCACGGTCGTGTCATCAGCGAACTTAATGATGTGATTTGAACTGTGTGTTGCTACACAGTCATGAGTCAGCAGTGTGAATAGCAGAGGACTGAGCACACAGCCTTGTGGGGCCCCAGTGCTCAGTGTGGTGGTGCTGGAGGTGCAGTTCCCGATCCGTACTGACTGAGGCCTTCCGGTCAGAAAGTCCAGGATCCAGTTGCAGAGGGAGGTGTTCAGGCCCAACAGGCTCAGCTTTCCGATCAGTTGTTGGGGGATGATCGTGTTGAATGCTGAGCTGAAATCTATGTACAGCATTCGAACGTGTGTGTCCTTCTTGTCCAAGTGTGTGAGGGCAAGATGGAGTGCAGTGGAGATGGCGTCATCCGTTGAGCGGTTATGGCGGTATGCAAATTGCAGTGGGTCCAATGAGGGGGGCAGCAGGGTCTTGATGTGTCTCATGACGAGCCGCTCGAAGCACTTCATGATGGTGGGTGTAAGTGCAACAGGACGGTAGTCGTTGAGACAGGACACAGAAGACTTCTTGGGCATGGGGACGATGGTGGTGGCCTTGAAGCACGTGGGAACGACGGCACTGCTCAGAGAGATGTTGAAGATGTCGGTGAGAACATCTGCCAGCTGTTCAGCACATTCTCTGAGCACTCTGCCTGGGATGTTGTCTGGTCCAGCAGCTTTACGTGGGTTGACTCTGCGTAGAGTTTTCCTCACCTCAGCTGTAGTGAGACACAGCACCTGGTCGTTCGGAGGAGGGGTGGACTTCCTCGCCGCCACGTCGTTCTGCCTGTCGAACCGAGCGTAGAAGTTGTTCAGCGCATCTGGGAGGGAGCCGTCACCATCACAGGCAGGTGATGTCGTCCTGTAGTTAGTGATGGCTTGTAAGCCCAGCCACATGCGCCGTGTGTTGCTGCTGTCCTTGAAGTGGTTGTGGATTCTCTGATGTTTGTATACAGGGAGTGCAGAATTATTAGGCAAATGAGTATTTTGTCCACATCATCCTCTTCATGCATGTTGTCTTACTCCAAGCTGTATAGGCTTGAAAGCCTACTACCAATTAAGCATATTAGGTGATGTGCATCTCTGTAACGAGAAGGGGTGTGGTCTAATGACATCAACACCCTATATCAGGTGTGCATAATTATTAGGCAACTTCCTTTCCTTTGGCAAAATGGGTCAAAAGAAGGACTTGACAGGCTCAGAAAAGTCAAAAATAGTGAGATATCTTGCAGAGGGATGCAGCAGTCTTAAAATTGCAAAGCTTCTGAAGCGTGATCATCGAACAATCAAGCGTTTCATTCAAAATAGTCAACAGGGTCGCAAGAAGCGTGTGGAAAAACCAAGGCGCAAAATAACTGCCCATGAACTGAGAAAAGTCAAGCGTGCAGCTGCCAAGATGCCACTTGCCACCAGTTTGGCCATATTTCAGAGCTGCAACATCACTGGAGTGCCCAAAAGCACAAGGTGTGCAATACTCAGAGACATGGCCAAGGTAAGAAAGGCTGAAAGACGACCACCACTGAACAAGACACACAAGCTGAAACGTCAAGACTGGGCCAAGAAATATCTCAAGACTGATTTTTCCAAGGTTTTATGGACTGATGAAATGAGAGTGAGTCTTGATGGGCCAGATGGATGGGCCCGTGGCTGGATTGGTAAAGGGCAGAGAGCTCCAGTCCGACTCAGACGCCAGCAAGGTGGAGGTGGAGTACTGGTTTGGGCTGGTATCATCAAAGATGAGCTTGTGGGGCCTTTTCGGGTTGAGGATGGAGTCAAGCTCAACTCCCAGTCCTACTGCCAGTTTCTGGAAGACACCTTCTTCAAGCAGTGGTACAGGAAGAAGTCTGCATCCTTCAAGAAAAACATGATTTTCATGCAGGACAATGCTCCATCACACGCGTCCAAGTACTCCACAGCGTGGCTGGCAAGAAAGGGTATAAAAGAAGAAAAACTAATGACATGGCCTCCTTGTTCACCTGATCTGAACCCCATTGAGAACCTGTGGTCCATCATCAAATGTGAGATTTACAAGGAGGGAAAACAGTACACCTCTCTGAACAGTGTCTGGGAGGCTGTGGTTGTTGCTGCACACAATGTTGATGGTGAACAGATCAAAACACTGACAGAATCCATGGATGGCAGGCTTTTGAGTAGGGGTGCAACGGATCAAAAATCTCACGGTTCGGATCAGATCACGGTTTTAAAGTCACGGATCGGATCAATTTTCGGATCAGCAAAAATAGAAAAAAAAAAGACAAAAATTCTACTCGCCGTTTACTTATTTAAGTATTTTTTGCCTATTAAAAAACATTCAACTGAAGACTGATTCCACGCACCTATATAAAAACAAATTAAGGTGCAATATGGACATTATGGACCATGCTGGGCAGCCTCTGCATCATCTGCACATGGCCATAAACAACCAGAGGAGTCTGTTCAGTGACAGGTTGCTTCTCCCAAAGTCAAGGACCAGCAGACTTAAAAAGTCCTTTGTCCCACATGCCATCAAACTGTTTAACTCCTCGCTGGAGGGGAAACGGGGACAGAGGAGGGGGGGACAAGTAAGCTGTAGTGCCTTTTCACTGTGCAATAGTTTTTGTTAATATCCAACGGTGTAATAGACTCACAATACTTGAAATGTGCCGTTCCCTTGTATCCTTATTCCTATTTATTCTATTTATCCCTTTTGTATACTCTGTATTTATATATGTGTAAACATTGTATATTTCTGCTCACATTCTGCAACTTCTGTGGGTGCTGTGCTACTGGAAACTGAATTTCCCGGAGGAACCCACCCGAGAAATAAATAAAGTTTCATCTAATCTAATGTAATCTATAGGGCAGTGCAGGGCTTTGTATCTACCTCTCCGCTGTGATATAACGGGCGGTCACGGTCACGTGGCTTTCCGTTGCCCTGGAGCTCCACCCATTTGTAGTTGGAGCAACAGAAGATGCCTGGGACAGTTCAGCCATAACTTTAAACTTCTCCTGCTCATACATGCTTGGAACGATCTTGTCACTGAAGTGGACGCGCAACGAGATATGATAGCGTGGCGCAAGCACGTTCATCACAGTTTAAACCTTGTTTTGCACAACAGACGACGGCCTCCCGTCTGCAGCTAAACACCCCATTAGCTTTTAGCTTTAGCCCGGTCGGACTGGGCAGCAAAGGGCTGCTTAAATGCCGCAAACTCCTCTGCTCCGCTACTTGGACCGCTAGCGCTACCGCTTGACAGACTGACGACGCGCACCATACACATACTTTTTTTTCGAATCTTCGGATCACGTGCGTACCGAACCGTGGAGTGGGATCGGTTCGGATTTCGGATAAACCGTGATCCGTTGCACCCCTACTTTTGAGTGTCCTTGCAAAGAAAGGTGGCTATATTGGTCGCTGATTTGTTTTGGGGTTTTTTTTGAATGTCAGAAATGTATATTTGTGAATGTGGAGATGTTATATTGGTTTCACTGGTAAAAATAAATGATTGAAATGGGTATATATTTGTTTTTTGTTAAGTTGCCTAATAATTATGCACAGTAATAGTCACCTGCACACACAGATATCCCCCTAAAATAGCTCAAACTAAAAACAAACTAAAAACTACTTCCAAAAACATTCAGCTTTGATATTAATGAGTTTTTTGGGTTCACTGAGAACATGGTGGTTGTTCAATAATAAAATTATTCCTCAAAAATACAACTTGCCTAATAATTCTGCACTCCCTGTAGATCTGGAGACAAACAGGAGCTGAGAGTTGTTCAGAAGAAGCTGAAATGGAAGATAAGGCAAGGAAAGGAAAACTACAGGAGGAAGATGGAAGAGCAGCTGCAACAGGACAACATCAGAGGGGTTTGGAACAGCCTGAAGACAATCTCAGGACAAAAACCAACCCCCCAGGCTGCAGGAGACTTGGGGTGGGTGAATGACCTAAATAAATATTTTAATAGGTTTGATCAAACACCCACCCCTCCCACCACCCCTCCCACAGCATCGCCCCCGCCCCGGCTGCAATCTCCTTCATCTTCAGGGACTGCCTGTCCTTCATCTCAGGACTTCACACCTCTCAGCTTCTCACCTCCCAGGTCCCAGTCATTACACCCACCCCGGCTTCTGTGGACTCCAACATACACACCCCTCCCCCAAAATCCACTCTTTCTATCTCAGCACTTCAAGTGAGGAACGAGCTTCGCAAGATCAAGGTGCGGAAGGCTGCAGGTCCAGATGGCATCAGCTCCAGGCTCCTGAGGTGCTGCGCAGATGAACTGTGTGGCATCCTAGGATATCTGTTCAACCTGAGCCTGTCACTGGGGAAAGTACCACAGCTGTGGAAGATCTCCTGTGTGGTACCGGTACCAAAGACCTCCCATCCCAAGGACCTCAGCCGCTACAGGCCGGTAGCCCTGACATCGCATCTGATGAAGACTCTCGAGAGGTTGGTTCTAAACCATCTGCGCCCCCTGGTGAGGTCTTCATTGGATCCACTGCAGTTTGCTTACCAGCCTGGCATTGGGGTGGAGGACGCCATCATCTACCTCCTGCACCGAGCTCTGACTCACCTGGAGAAGCCTGGAAGCACTGTGAGGATCATGTTCTTTGATTTCTCCAGTGCTTTTAACACCATCCAGCCACGACTTCTGAGAGACAAGCTGGAGCTATCGGGAGTGGACCACCACATGTCCCGGTGGATACTGGACTACCTCACAGAACGTCCACAGTATGTGAGGTCACAGGGCTGTGTCTCTGACACGCTGGTCTGCAGTACGAGGGCCCCACAGGGAACTGTGCTGGCACCGTTCCTCTTCACCCTCTACACGGCAGACTTCTCCATCAACTCCCCACGCTGCCACCTACAGAAGTTCTCTGACGACTCTGCCATAGTCGGCCTCATCACAGGTGAGGACGACTCAGAGTACAGACAGTGGACTCTGGACTTTGTGGACTGGTGTCAGCAGAACCACCTGCTGATCAACGCCGGGAAAACCAAGGAGTTGGTGGTGGACTTCCGGAGACGCAGACCCACTACACTGACACCGGTGAACATCCAGGGAGTGGACATTGAGATAGTAGACTCTTATAGGTACCTGGGTGTTCACCTAAATAATAAACTGGACTGGAGCCACAACACTGATGCTCTTTACAGGAAGGGTCAAAGCAGACTCTACCTGCTGAGGCGGCTGAGGTCATTTGGAGTACAGGGAGCGCTTTTAAAGACCTTCTATGACTCTGTGGTGGCATCCGTCATTTTTTACAGTGTTGTATGTTGGAGCAGCGGTTTATCGGCAGCTGAGAGGAAGAGGTTGGATAAACTCATCAGGAAGGCCAGCTCTGTTCTGGGATGCACCCTGGACCCAGTGCAGATGGTGGGAGACAGAAGGACTCTGGCCAAAATAACATCTCTGATGGACAGAGTCTCTCACCCCATGCATGTAAATGTTGCTGAACTGCAGAGCTCCTTCAGTGACAGACTGCTGCATCCTACATGCATGAAGGAGCGTTTCCGCAGGTCCTTCCTCCCTGCAGCTGTCAGACTGTACAATCAGAACTGCTCCCAACAATCATAGATGTTTACATCTGCGCTGTAACTGCAATAAGTTAATCAACCGATTCGCACTACAACCTGGTTTGCCTCTTATCTGTAGTTATTTTTATTTAATTTAATAACTGTACAGTACTCTCTGTATATAATAACCATTGTCCTTAATATAAATATGTAAGAAAAATTGTGTATGTTTCTGTTCTGTGTCTTGTGTACTTATTGTTTGTATATGTGTCTTTTTGGCTGCTGTTACGACCAAATTTCCCCTTGTGGGACAATTAAAGGATTATTCTATTCTATTCTATTCTATTCTAATGAATCAATGAATCAGAAGTCCAACTTTTTGTGCAATGGTTATCTTCCTCTGCCTTTTGAGGGCTACTGCAGATTCCTTTGACAGTGCAAAATGTTTCGTTGACATTGCTGAGTTTGTTGGGGAGAAAACTTACAAACATACAGTACAGCACAGTCACACTGCTAGCAGTCGATGTAGTGGTTCTGATACAGCAGTACTGTACATGAGAGAGGGCACGGAGGAGATCGACAATGGCCTACAGCCGATCAGGACGCAGAACACAATGTGCTGTAAAAAAATAAACATTTCTTTTTAAAAAAGCATGCAAAATTGCACTAAAAAAATCTGCAAAACAGTGAGGTCGCGAAAAGTGAACCGCGTCATAGCGAGGGACCACAGTAATTTTGGAGGTACGTCACAACATACCCGTTGTACATACTAATATATAGAGACCCTTACCAGTAATCATTCGTTTATTTTTTTCTGTGGCTTTTTTTCACGGTTTGTTGACGTGCTGTGTAGGTGTGTACTTGACTAGCTGATACCAACATAACGGGGGAAACATCTGGCTTTGACTATTGTTCATCTGTAGTTTGAATGCTGAACATTTGCCTGTTTAAATCATAAGAACTGTCACTATACAGAGATGTGCTTCTGAATGTGGACAATGAGTCTTCTGATTTTGTAATGCAGTTCTGCTTGTGTTGAGTGATGTAAAGAACCAATCAATCTACACTCTTCAAACGTCAAAATTGATCATTTGATTTTTTTATGACACAGCAATGGTGAGTGTTCCCTATGGGCTCAAATTGTGGTCATAAATATGTAACCCAACCACTGCAGGGGCCTCCCTACACCCCGGACTCTGCGTTGTGTAGTTATGTGCTGGTTTGGGATGCACAGTAGAGAGACCAGTCGGACACAGGCGTTCAATTTGTGGCTCGGACCGCGCTGTTTATTTAGGTGCTGGGGCAAACACCACTCCAACTCTGCTGCTGGCCCTTTGCAAATCACAGTAAACACTTTGCAAATCACAGTAAACACTGCATGAGTATTAACACATAGTCAAAGCCAACAAGAACGACAAAAAAACACATAAAATTATTCATGTAATGAAGGCACCTTTACAACTGGGTTCAGGTAAATTAACATAGCGGGACTACTAGCAAATAGTAGCTGAAAAGCTAGTGCTCCTTCTTGCATTACTTTGCAGGTGCGCTGCTAACAAGCGGAAATGTAGCCCGAAATTGCGGCAGATATTTCAAAATGAAACATGTACACAAACTCCTCACACTCTCATCAGACAGTACATGAACCTCTTAATAAACACAATATATGCTTAGCTTAAATGACAAACCGTTATTTTATACAGTGGAACACTTATTTTTAAACAAAACCAATGCGGTACGCCACGGACAGTGCTTACCTTTGCAAATCACAGTAAACAGTAAACTCCTCAGTAATGAAAATTGCTATTGGCTGTCCTAAAAGTCGCTAGAAGTCGCTAAATGACGTAATCGCCTACTTATTAATTGGTCATACTAATGTAATTGTAAACTACGTTGTTGGAGAGAGAAATAACATCGTGGAAGAGACATAAAGTGAGTAAAAAACGTCCTAAATGCATTTAGAATTTATTTAGAAATACAAATTAAATTTCTTTTAGCAATTATTGTTTTTTTTAATGTCACAATTCCAACCCTCTTCCTTTATTCGGGCTTGGGCCGGCAAAAGTGACCCAAATAGGCACTCTGGTGGAGTTACTTTGTGTGTGTGTGTGTGTATGTGTGTTCATAAGTAGTTTTAAACCTTGTGATCCACAAAACAACATAACAGTAAAAGAAGAACTGACTGCGTTACAGTCAGTGCGGGAGCAGCAGCTTCGCTCATGTGCGATTCATTGGCAGTTTGGACGCATAGGTGTGAACATCTCCTGCCCTTACAGCAGCTGGGGGAGGACTATTCTCCGCCCGTGAGCGTTTTGGCACGGGTGAGGTGCCCTTTCATGTCAAAAAGTCGTCATAAATAAGTCTCCAATAACACCAGAAAAAGTCGCCAAATTTGTCGCTAGTCACTTTTTAGAAAAAATGTTGCTAAGGGAGTCTGAAAACTCGCTAAATGTAGCGACAAAGTTGCTAAATTGGCAACACTGGATCGCGCCCATGTGAATGAGAAACCTGAACTACGGTGTCCTGCAGAGGACAAATGGTCAAAATTGCTTAAATCTACAACGTATACGCAGCTCAACAGCGACTCCCTACACCCATTTTTAGAAATCTCCGTTTTCAGTGACCAAAAACGCCGTTTACGTGTGGACGAAAGGTGCAAACGCATAGAAAAATCTGCGTTTTCAAAAATACCCGGGTACGTGTGGACGTAGCCTAAAAATGTTGGCAGTTGACAGCATGAAGCCAAATAAATTAAGGCGTCACTTAAAGACATTACACCCCAATCACGCTGATAAGTCGCTTGAGTGTTTTCAGCAAAAACGTTCCGAATATTGCCAACAATCATCTCGCTTTGTGAATGCTACTTCAGTAAATAGGTGAGCACTGTTAGCAGCATATAAGGTAGCATACCAAATTGCTCAGTGCAAAAGCCACCCACACGATAGCAGAGGAGCTGATACTGCCTGCAGCAGTAGACATGGTCTCTGTCATGCTGGATGACGCAAGTGCTGGAAAAAAAAAACCCCAAAACAATCCCTCTGTCCAATGAGACTATCACCAGACGTATAAATTACATTACTAACGATCTCCAAGAACAGCTGGTAGATAAACCCAAAGACAAACATTTTGCTTTACAATCTGATGAAGCAACTGACAACAATAAAGACTGTTTGTTTATTGCTTATGTACGATTTGACATGACTGTGAGGACCTACTTTTTTGTAAATACGTCAGAGGCAGAGCCACAGCTAAAGAATTATTTAAAATGCTGGACTGCTTCCTGGTTGAGAATGGGCTAAAGTAGGAGAACTGCATTGGTATTTGCAGTGATGGTGCACAAACCATGGCAGGGATGACAAAATGACTTCAGGCACTCATCAAGAAGGTCTTACCTAAAGCTGAGAGGACACACTGTATTATACACAGAGAAGCACTGGCCTCAAAGCACCTTTCCTCTGAATTAAGTGAGGTTATGACTGAAATTATTGGTGTAGTCAATTTTATAAAGACCAGACCACTAAAAACAAGAGTGTTCTCTGCTATCTGTGACGAGATGGGAGCCGAACAGCAAGCTGTGCTGTTTCACAGTGACACAAGGTGGCTGTCACAAGGAAAAGTCTTGTCCCGAGTTTTTGAGCTCAGAGAGCAGATAAGAATGTTTTTGGAGCACGAGCACAAGTACGAAGTCGCAGAAAATTTTAGTGATGAGAGCTTCCTGGCAAAACTGGCCTACCTGAGTGATATATTTGGAAAGCTAAATGAAATAAATCTACAGCTTCAAGGGAAAGATAAAAACCTCCCTCAAGTCACAGACAAGATCAGTTCTTTCACTCGAAAACTTGCAATGTGGGGCAGGCGACTCGATGAAGAAAACACAGATTCATTCGAGAACCTGCATGAATTTGTTGACACTACTGACTATGATGCCACCTCAGTGACTCCATATATCAAGCAGCATATTTCATCATTGATGGGATACTTCAAAAAATACTTCCATGAAAACAGTTCCCAGTATGACTGGGTGAGAGATCCTTCCAAAGGACCAGCACCAACTGGTTTCAGCTTTGCAGAGGAGAACCAATTCATTGACATGACATCTGACTCCACATTGAGACTGCAGTTCACAGACACTGAGTGAATTCTGGCTGAGTGTAGAGAAGCAGTATCCATTCTTAGGGCAGAAGGCTATGGGCATTCTTCTTCCTTTTGCAACATCTTATCTTTGTGAGACTGGCTTCTCTGCTGTTGCTGCACTGAAGACCAAGTACAGGTCCCAGCTAAACATTGAGCAGGAGCTGAGAGTTGCAATATCCTGTTTCAAACCCCACTTTGAAAAGCTGTGCACTACAAAACATGCTCATTGTAGCCATTATTCCTGACTTTGTTATTTTGATAAAAGAAAAAAAATCAGCACATTGTTTTATTCATTTTTGTTTTGTAGGTAGGTTAAAGTGTTTAATATATTGTGCTCCTGAGTTAATGTTGCTGTTTAGTTTGAATTTATTATTATTATTATTGTTATTAAAAAAAACATGTTAATAAAATTATTCTTTGTTGTAAAGTGATCTATATTTCTTTCTTTTTTGTTTTCTTTAATGTAAATAAGGATAAAGTGTTAAACAGAGGTGTACTTGTGGGGGACGTGAAATGTTTTTTTTCTTCCTGGGGGGGCATAATAATAATTGAGAAGCACTCGATTAAATAAACATTTTAAAGCAGTTAATTATTTTATCAGTGAGTGCACGCTCAGTGCTACTTTTTCCCCCTGAGGGGATGTGTGCACATTAGAACTCTGCCTAAGTATGCTTTAATTTGTCGCAAATTGAAATTTGCTTTATTGACTGAACAGGTGTTCTTGGTGCGTGTTCTGAAATTCCAGTAGATTAAAAATTAAAAAAGAAAAAAAAACACTAGATAAAAATCAAGTATAATCACATTTTATATATGTTTTAAATCACCAAACGAACACATGCACATTCCTGTGAAAATTCGACACACAGTTTGCACTTCATTTGGTAGTTTTTGTATGGTACGGCTTAACAAGTTGCACATATTAAACATATTTGCAGAGAATCTGCAGCGCAATTTAAAAAACACAGTAAGAACTCAGTGGAAACGTCACACTTCAAGCCGACTTTAAAACGAAATTCCTATAGGGTTCTGTGATGCTGCAAAGTAAATACAGGTTATAATTCCCTCACAGCACAGGCAGACACAATTGGTTTTCTGTCACTGGTTTATTTGAACACTTCTCTCCAAAGCCACCGTGAAAACTACATAGCATTAATAAAATAAAGACTAAAAGCACCTAAAATAACACTGTACAACGAAACAAGATAAATCAGTAAATACCTTGTTGGCTGTATGCTGCAAAAAAGGAATTAGTCATCATTCTTCTGACGTTTCCTTATAAGTGTCTAGTTAAACTCCATGCCACTTAGCGTGACTTTTAATAAAGAGCCTTACAAGTTCATTCTTGCTACGCGCTTACAGGTTTTCTTTTTTCTTCTAAAAAGGAAACAGCGGGACTTCGCAAGCTTGACTTAATAAACAAAATAAAAGCACCATAACTTGAACTACATAAAATAACATAACATAAATAATGTAAAGCTTAAACAATTTACAACGATGACATGAACCTTGATAGTGATCCAAAATGTATAATCAATGTTATCATGCCAACAGCTACACAAGTGTTGCCAGTATTACCGATACTAAAACCTATACTAGCACTTCTAACTTATAAAGGCAGAGTATGTAGAAAGCAGTTCATCAATTTGTCAAATTGTAGTGACCAATAAATCCCTGTGATTTTTACGTTCCACCATAATCTTTAAATACAACACAACTGTAAAGTAGCTCTATACATTTTCCTGCTTTTCTCACTGCAGCTTGAAGCTTGCAACAACTGGGCAGGGAGGAGGGAGCGGACAAATGTGTGCCTGAATTAGAGGGGAGCAGTTTGCACAGACATGTCTCCTTTCTGATGATCAGGAGCAATATGCTGAACTTACATAAAAGAAACAAACGAACGCATCGAGCCGATCACATTAGTAACAATTCAATGTCAGTACCAGCATTAAATCGATACTATTGATATTGGGATTGATCCACCCACCCCTACTGAACAGTACAGTTTCAGTTTTTCAGAATCAACAACCTGCGCATATAGAACTAATTCCTCATTCCAGATACCCCGGAACTCAGACCTAGTAACTCAGGAGAGAATTGTTCCAGGAAAAGCAAGGAAAAACAACATTTGCTTTGGTCCTTGGCAAGGTGGAACCATTCAGGTATCCTTTTCTTGCACTTAAAAAACACATTCATGAATATTGTCCTCTGCATATATCTTAATTAGTGAGTCGAAAATGCACAACAGTGGCAGTACAGATTAAAAGTTTGCACTTTTACCGTTGACGTTCAATGCCGCCATCTTCGTTAACTCGGGGTTGTAGATGTTGCTCTAACTTTCAGTGTGGGAAATGTGAGTTGAGAGGGTGCTCCAGAAATTCTGACCTTTGATTTATTCAGGAACACAGCAGCAGCCACTCAGACAAAGAAGCAATTCATACATTAAACTCAGTTTAACACAGTAAACTGAACCTGTGCTTGACTACTGTGAAACAGACCAGACCTCTTCTTTTGGGCGCTGCCCTCCAGACCGTCAAAAGTTCTTTGTTTCAAAAACTGATCCATGAGTTACCTGTAAGAGCATGAAACTGCTGCAATGTCTGCAAAACAGACACTCACGCATGTGTGATAGCTTCTTTGTGTATGAGGCTGCTGACTTAGGTGTCTGTGAGTTGTTGAGTTTAAGTGAGTGGAATTCTTTGAATACCTGTGCCAGTGAAATAAAATTGTTTGGTTGTGTTTGTGTCTTTTGTCCTACTTGTACTCTCTATGCAGTGGTCTCACGGATCTTTAAGAAATAGTAATGTTAGTGAAAGTGAGTGGTTAGTAGGTATGACCTGTCAATCTCTAATCTGCAACCCAACCTGCTCCGGATCAAGTTAGCATAGCAAAAATTACCATATCAGTTTACCCCAGTAAGAAATGAACAACAGTGAGCATTTATTTATTAAATTGCAGGATAAAAAGTTAAAATTTTATACATTAAAATGGAGACCGATATAATATTGGCAATTAGTCACCACATGTGATGACCCAGAACCAAACCCCATGATACTGCAATATATCATTTTTGTTTCACTACACAAATAAAGCTTTTGTGCAATTTTTAGCCCCTTTTCCTGGTTATTACACAGAAACTTCCACACATATTTACACAATAAGCCACAACAATAAACATAATATTTACATTGCTAGCTTCAAACAAAAAAGAATGCTGGCCGGCATTATAATATGGTAATAGTATCCTAATGTAAGTATAAACCAATATTAGCTTATTATTGTGGGCTACTACCATAAGTCAGTATACAGAAATTCTAACGCATAGATTTGACCATTTTATTCCCAGCAGGTTGTCATATTGTTTCCCATATATTGCTAAACTATTACTAATGGGTTTTGCCTCATAGGCAAGAATTTGTTTCCACATTATCGTCTCCAGTTTTTGCCCAATTACATACATTTCAGTGTAATATTTCTTAGCTATAACCACTGTTGATGTACAAGAACTACTTTGGTATTATTGAATATTTTTTGTAATTAAGTGTTCAGTCTCTGTAATAAAATATTAAGCTCAACAGTGTTCAACACTGCACTGAGGTCTAGCAGAGTAAGCACAGAGTGATTGGTCTCTGACAAAGGACCTCACTATTACCACATTATTACCAAGCTGTAATAGAAAGTGCTACCAATATTTTAAATGAATTTTTCATGGCTTCATTTTCTTCTTGACTGAAGTATGCAACACTCAGTCAATTAATCTTGTCCAGAACAATGATAGGTAAAATAAAGAGATTTGATAACCCCTGTTGTGATACCCAGACAAAACCTTGCAGCTCTTGTTACTTTGGAAGTTTTTTTGCCTACTGTGATCAATGATATCCTTATCTACTACATTTTGTGTGTTTTGTCTTTGACTTCAGCCATGCGCTCCAGTCCAACCTCACCTCCTCTTTATCTGAGCCTCCTTCTCTTTCTGTCATGGAACTCCCCTGTTCTTTCCTGTAAGGCTGTGAACAACAGCAAGTGTGAGTCTGCTCCATTTGTACCAGGCCACAACCTGATTGGGGAGGGATTTGATGTCATCACCCTGCGCCGAAAAGGAGCCTACATGATTGATGTAGCTACTTACCGCAAACCAGATGGCACATGTACTCTCTGCACTAACCGCCATCAAAACAAAACTCTACAAAAAGTAAATACATAAACTGTGATCACCAGCAAACTATAATAGATAGGTTATGTGCACATCTTAATCATGGTGTTCTGTTTTTTATCTTCAGCTGCCGGCCTCTGTTCTGGACTGGCGTGCAATCAGCCGATGCAATGCCGATATCTTCAGCAGTGCACACACCACTGTTAGGTACAGTATAGTGTAGTACATTTGTTGCTGAAAGGATTTCATCACAGAGATCAACCCCAACAGCCAAACTTAACGGTTTAACTCAGCTGAACACATCAAAGAACAAGTCCTCCCTTTCTTTCTTTGCTTCAAATTCTCTGAGACCAATCAAAGAGAAGAGGCAAAGCGTGAAATAGACACACCAAGTATCACGTGTATTCATACTGTCTTTAGCTATGATAACAATATATTCCCTGCCTTTTTTTTAGTGCTGCCTGCAACAATATTTTGATTCAACAGTATTATTAATAGTTGTTTAGTTGTCCAAGAAAATAATAGTCAGTATTTTAAGCTGCAAAGAATAACTGTCACAATAACTGTACTGTCACATTTCAGTCTTATTACTTAGTCTGTCACTAAAGTGGTTAGCCATGACAGACAAAAAAAATTTTGGTTGGTGCTTTGTATTGCTCTCCAACTAAAGAAAGCTATAATAAAAATCAAAGACTATTAATTCTTTTGTGAGCAAAATTCAAAAGAGGATCAAATGATTATTTCATCCACTGTAAAGTAAAAGTATAAACATGGGTGAATTCGTGTTACAATACTAGAAGGTAGAATTTCTTGTGTTCACATCAGCATTATGAAATCGCATGATAGAAGCAACAGAAAAACTTCTGATGTGTTCTGCATACAAGAAGAAGCCTGCTGCTTACTTTTCTGATAGTGATGTGTCGGTCGCGAACGAAATGGCTGTTAGAGCTGACTCTTTGAAGTGAACGACGCTAGCCAGCTCGTGTTTTTCTTTTTCTTTTCTTTCTCTCTCCCTCTCTCTCGCACTTTTTTCCCGCTTCACTCCGCACCCGAGCCTTGTGCTTTGCGCTGGGCAGAGGGGGGAGGGACGGTAGTTACACTCGCAGTAACAGAAACAGAGCGGGAGGGAAAGAGAGCCAGGTATAGTAATCAGTTGCGGATGATAAAGGATTCAGAAAGTTTATTCATGCAGGCCCATATGACAGAGAATATGCATCTTCTTTGTGTTTTACATATTTTAATTTATATTTAGTTGTGTTGTGGTTTGCAGTGTTTTGTGTTGTTTCACTTTAATTTTGTTTAAAAGGAAAAAGCTGAAAATTTAAATAGTTAAAAGTTGAAATGTAAATAGTTGTTTTTTGTATTATATGATTTATTTATTACATTTTATGTGGAGTGAACAAATAAGAGTATATTTACGGTAGCCCCTAGAGACAAAATACGTACAAACTCTGAAGCACGTACAAACTCCAAAACACGTACAAACTCCAAAACACAACGGAAGTGCTCCAGGATGCTAGGGGCAGTGTTGAGCTTTTGTTACCTAGTGGCTACACAAGCCAAGAAGTACCAACGACTGGATTTGGTGTGTGGTATTAACAGGTAAATGAACTTTTTTTTTTTAAAATTATTTGAATATATATGAGTGTTTGTGTATAAATACACAAACAATACACATATGCTTTCAATTGTGTAATTTATATTATCTAGGTAGCTCTGTTTGGAAAGTCAGTTAACGCTAGCAATGTGTTTTGGAGTTCGTACATGCTTCGGAGTTTGTACGTGCTTTTTGGAGTTTGTACGTGTTTTGGAGTTTGTACAAGCTTTGTCTCTTGGGCCATCGTATATATTTATATGTAAACATATAAATAAAACCACATTTTTTTTACGTTAGTAATTTCTTTTGTGCATAATTTTATATTGTTGTTGATAATAAATTAATTAAAGCAACAAAACAACATGAAGAGCCGGTTGGGAGCCGAAAGAGCTCTTCGGCTCGAAAGAGCCAGTTCTCTAAAAACCCTTCAAAATCGTATGGAGAGGGTGACTAGTATTTTTCTACATACACCATTGCACAACAACAGTCTGACAGAATAGAAACCACATCTCACTACATACACTGGATTTATATTTATTTGCTGGGGCACAATATAGAAACTCTCTGAATCCTTTAGGTTTCTTGGATGTGACTTGGCAACTCCAAGCTTCAGCTCACTCCACAGATTTTCTATAGGAGTAAGGTTTAGAGTTTGGCTAGGCCAGTGGTTCTCAAACTGTGCCACTAGTGGTACTTGGGCTCTCTCTGGTGGTACACTGGAAATCTCAAATTTTTTTTTAAGATTAAATAATATACCCGAGTTCCCAAGGCCCTTCTGGGAGCCCGAGTCAATCAGAAAAATTATCCTCGGGTTGAGTCCTCGATGAAGAGCAGCCTTTCTTTATTGCCAGTGGTCGCGGCCGCTACACAGTGCTGATGGGCTTGTTTCCCTGGGCATTAAATGTTAGGGTGCCTGACCAGAACATGGACCCCGCAGACTCTTCAGCCTTTGAGTTTAACGGTGAGATGGAGCGAATGATTAAGCTTCTTGACCGCATTGCCCAGGCCAAGGATTTGAGGACCATGGCGGTTGGGCTAAGCGCAGTAGATGCTGTCATTCAGAGCAACCCTCGGCTAACTCAGTTTTCTACGGACACTGTGCTGAGCAGCTCCATAGCTGCTGGGAGGGAGCAAGTCGGGGCTGGCGAGCTTGCTCTCTCTATCTCCACCTCCACTTCTTTACCGCTGCCCCAGGACAACATACACTTTCCACCTGCCTCAACGCTGCCACGGACTTCCTCTCCCTCCCCACGCCAGCCGGGACCTCGTTCACCTGTCCATTCGCCTGCCTTTTTCCTGGCGGCTATGTGATTGGAGGATGAGGAGGAGGTCTCCATTTCTCCACCGGTTCCTGTTCCCTCATCCCGAGGGAAACGGTGCCCTCGCCACCGCCACTCCTCTCCTCAGTCATCTGTTCTGCCACCTGTTCCTGCTGGAGGGTCCGAGGGGCCCGTCCGGCCTTCGTCTGTTGTTCCCGCTGGGGGTTGTGGAGAACTGCTCCAGCCGTCTTCCGTCTCCGCTGGAGGGTCCGAGGGGCCCTTCCGGCCTTCTGTCTCCGCTGGAGAGTCCGAGGGACACGTCTGGTTCTTCTGTCTCCGCTCGTCGTCGTCGCTGTTGCTTTTCGCACGGTCGGCCTCCTGACCCTAAACTGTTTTGGTCTTTTGTGTTGTCGACCTCTGAGTCGGCCCCCTGAACTGCCTGGGTTTGGACTGTTGTGCCGTCAGCCTCCAGGCCGGCCCCCTGAACTTTTTTTCGAAACTGTTTTCCTGGCTGCCTGCGCCTTTTGTGAACCTTTTTTTGTTTGGTTGGTTATTTTCTGGGCCCCAGTGTTTTCTGTTTTTGATCTCTGGGTCCTTGTGTTTGGTTTGTTACAACTGCAATATGAGGTTAGTCATTAATATACTGCTGCATGGTCTGGGCAGTAACATCATGAAGTTTTAAAAACTGAGCTTTAAAATGAATAGTGATGAAAAAAACCGAGAGAGGCCGACAGTGATCACATGACTTTTTTTAGGGGTTTGTTCAGATTAAATAGAGCAAGATACAAAGCATTAAAACATGTTAAAAACACAACTGCCTTGATAAACTGCAGTGTAGTTTTGACTCAGAAGCAGGTTTCATCAGACTTAAAGATCGGATATCCCACCTGCTGTGAATGTTTTAATGCAGTACAGTTATTATATCACTCTTCACATCCTGTTTATGACAGTTAAAACAAATAACATTCATGTAAGAAATAACATTGTCTTGTGTAAATTGTATATGGTGTTAAATAGGCCTATACTACTGTACTTTAATGTCGGTCATAAGGGTGGTACTTTAAGAGCCATATATTTTATGAGGTGGTTGTGAAAAGTAGGAGAACCATTGGGCTAGGCTACTCCATGACCTTAAGGCTTCTTTAGCCACTCCTTTGTTGCCTTGGCGTAGAGCTGGGCAATATAAGATTTTTTCATATCACGATATGTTTTTTTCATTTCAGGCGATAACGATATATATCACGATATAAGCCAAATAACTATATTTGTAAGATTTAAATGTGCCGTTGCTCACAAGTAAAATGTGAAATAATTAGCAGCTTGTTTTAATTAAAATATTCATTTCCCATAATAAGTTCAACAGGGTAGATGTACTTAAGGAACATGAGACTTCAGTTTCAGATAAATAAAGGCAAATATTGCAAACTACACAAAGGGCAGCCGCTAAAGGGTTTAAGTTTCAAAATAGAACAAACAAAACAGACTACTAAATTGTCAATTCCACTTGAAACAAAATATTAATTCTAAAAATAAATCTTAGGTCGTTTTACAGAAGAACAGACAAAATTGACTAACTTTTGTCAATATCAAATAAACTGAGAACTAAAAGGAAATTCTCAATCTCTCCTTGTTGTATAGCTTAGCTTTTCAAACAGTTTTAACACTTACTTTAGTCTGACAAAAGCCGAATGACGAATTAGTGCTTGCAGTCAGAGATTGAGCATGCACCGCTTTATTGTATTTCCAGACTTGCTTTCGGCACAATTTACAGTGCGCGCTACTCTGTTTTTTGTCAGACTTGAAATAGCCGAAATACCTTCACACTACGGAACTTCTGTGGCCCTTCCGTTCGACAAGCTCTCCGGCATTGGAACCATCATCGGTTTTTTCTTCGGTAACCTTCGCTCACGCTCTCGGTTGATTTTTCTCTAGTGGGCAAACTCATTTCCTTCATTACCCGGGCTGCACAGCTGCAAAAACAAATACACATGTGCGCCTTGGCGCTTGTGCTTTACGTAACAAGTCACGTGACGTGACGCTGCGGCTGTGATTGGTTCGGCTCTGCGCTACTTAATTTGGATTGGCTGTTCTTTTTTTCTTTTTTTAAGAGGACAAGAGAGATGAGGCCTATCGCAATAGTTTAATTTTTCTATCGAGAAAAAGTTATTTCACAATACATACCGTTATCGTTTTATTGCCCAGCTCTACCTTGGCGATATGTATTTCTGATCATTGTCATGCTGGAAGGCCCATCTATGACCCACTTTAAGTGTTCTGGCTGATGGAAGGAGGTTCTCGTCCAAGATCTTGTGGTAAATGGCGCTGTCTGTTGGATCCGCAATTGAGTGTAGTCATCCTATACCTTTAGCAAAAAAACAGGCCCAAAACATAATGTGCTTGACTGTAAATAAATTAAAGAACTGAAACAACTACATAAGAAAATAATTCTTATCCTTCAAATTATGTCCACAGTTCCCTACTTAACACTTATACCGCCCAGGACATCAACGACTGGAAGGTAGGAAACATCTTGCACTTACTGTTTGAAATAAAATAAATGTTTCAAACTAAAAAATACTGTTACTGTGATAACTAGTTATTAAAAGATATAAACAACTTTGGTTGCTGACTTGTTAATTTTGTTCTTTTACAAACTGAATGTGCATTGAATCAAACAAACTGATATGATTAGATTTTGGATCAAATAGGAATTCCTTGTCTTGTTAAGTCATTTTTTTCAATTTAGTATTTTTTATCTCCAGTGCTGAAAAAAGTATTGAATTCAAAGTATTTGACTGAATAATTCATAAGACAGTATTTTGAATATTATAAAATAAATAAACAAATAAAGATAGTAATGAAATTACATTTCTATTTATCAGGTTGGACTAAGTATAAATAAGCTTGTATCTACCACTGTGGGGATGGGAGGAACACACTCCACGGCATATGCATTTGCTACAAAAAGGACCAGAGAGGACCACTACTCCTTCAGCACACACACGGTCACCTGTAGCCATTATCGGTTAGCTGTGAAAATCCTGGCATTACCACATATACCACAAGTTTGGATTAACAGTATATAATTTCAGTTTTTAATAATTTACTAATCAGTTTCTTTCTGTCTAGTTACCGGGTATCAAGCACACCTATTCTTAGCTCTGAGTTCAGCAGGGATGTGGCCAGTTTGCCAAGTCACTATAACTCCTCCACCAGAGCTCAGTACAACGAGGTCATAGATACCTACGGCACACATTACATTCGCCAGGTTAAAAAACACACACACACACACTTGTTAATTAGATTATTTAAGTAGTAAAAACACTTTATTAAAACGTTATGCTTCATTACAGGTTCATCTTGGGGGCCGTCTTAGGCGAGTCACAGCTGTACGAACTTGTTTGTCCAGACTGAATGGATTCTCCTCAGATGGGGTACAGAACATGTGTCCGTACACAGTCACCAGACTGCATATTTGTACTCCATATGAATAAAAGCATACATGATAATAATTTCTTTTTTTTTTCCAACAATTGAATAGTGATATAATTTTTATTACATTTGTATATAAATGCAATGAGCTTACTCCCTTCCAAAGGGTATCATCTCAGTTGTTCTACTGACCAAAGTGAAAGAAACCATTGTACCTTTCTTCCAAAAGTCTCTTTGTTAGGCAGTTTTCAGTACAACGTACCATACAAAGTACTTCGGAATTTTCACATTATGGTTCCCTGCCTGACCATTAAACATTAAATAACTGGCAGCCAGCTGCCTAACTAAACAAAGACACAAGAACAAGACACAAAGAAAAAAAACAAAACATCAAAAAAAACCAAAACTTTTTTTCTGCTACTCAGAGACAATGGCTACGTCCACATGTACACGGGTGTTTTTGAAAACGGAGATTTTCCGTTTCATTCTAAAAAATAATCCTGTCCACACGTAAACGCAAAAATGAAGGAAAACGCTGCTGGGAACATGCCAAAGCAACAGGTGGCGATATATTCCTAACCGTGTAGAAATGTTGGCCAATCAGAAGTCTAGAAGCCTCGGTGGGTTCTGCTTCTATGGCGCATAGAAGCAGAACCGAGTCCTATGCGTGGAGGGACAGTAACTGTGTGTGTATATGTAAGTATTTAAACACTGCAGAGAGTACAATTAACAGCAACAGTATTTTGTCTAAGTCCCCCATTGTAGAAATTCATTTCACCGAAACAATAACGTGGCGCACAGTGTGACGTCAAAAAAGGCGCACACCTTTGACGCTGCATTTTCACCGTTTTCCTCATCCACACGTAAATGCAAAAACTGAGTTTTCGAAAATATCCACCCTGGCAGGCGTTTTTAAAAATCTCAGTTTTCAGTGACCGAAAACGCCGTTTACGTGTGGACGAAAGGTGCAAACGCATAGAAAAATCTCCATTTTCAAAAATACCCGGGTACATGTGTGGACATAGCCAATAGTTGTGGGCCTTCCAAAGGAGTCCAGAAATGGGGACCACAGTTTATAAAATTTATTATTTGATCCACGAATTGTATATCTAAATTTTTCTAAATCCATACAGGACATTATATCTTTTACCCATTGCACATGTGAGGGGGGAGAAGAGTCTTTCCACATAAGTAAAATAGCATGTCTGGCCAGTAGCAATGAAAAGTTTAATGCTTTGAGTCTGGAGTTGGGCAACTTCAGGTTCTGCGCCACACCAAACATAGCACAGAGTGTCTCTCGTTTAATTTGATGGGACTTCAGACATTGTATGGAAAACAGAGTTCCAAAAAGTTGGCCAACAAAGGACAGGACCAGTACATATGAAGCAATGTATCAGGAGTACCTCCACACCTTCTACAGGTTGGAGGTTCGCCGCTGAGTATATGCGTGCCAACTTAGCCCTGGACCAGTGCCCCTGATGAACACTTAAATTAAATGAGCATGTGTCAAGCACATATTGATATGTTGTGAACTTGGCCTAGGCTAGAGTCACACAGTTCATCTGTGATATGAAAGTTAAGGTTCTGTTCCCGTTTAGATTTCATTTAAGATTTGAAGGCATCTACTGAAGAACATTGTAAGTTGGAAATTAAATTATACAAGGCTGATACTATGCCCCTAGATGTTGGTTTGACCGTTAAAAAAAAAATCATCTACCAGATTGTCTGGAGGTTTGGGGGGGAGTTTTACTGTCATAGTCTGCACATAGTGTCTGACTTGTAAAAATGTCCACAAAAGATTTTAGTCCCTTTCTGTGCCAGATGTGAAAAGCACTATCTGTCACTAAAGGAACAAAAAGGTGGTTTGCTGCAATTGGGCTTTTAAGTAAGAAAGGCTGAAGATCAAGACACTTCCTAAACTGAGGCCAGATTCTGAGATACTGCTGGACTACCCTATTATTACTAGATAAAGGCAAGGCAAGAGGGAGTGATGAGCCGAAAGTCGCGGGTAGAGAAATCATCCTAACTTCATGGTGACCCAAACTGGTAATGACGGTTCAAGGTGGTAGTGTCTCCAATACAACATACATCTGATAATGGTGGTCTAATAGTAGTTTTGGAAATTGGGAAGGGCTAAACTTCCAACCAGCTTGGGTCTTCGAAGAATAGCTTTCCTCGATTTTGGATGTTAAATGAAGTGATTAAGGAATCTGGAGATTTTAAAAAGGATTTGGGAATCAGAATGGGAAGGCACTGAAATACATATAGGAATTTTGAAAGTAGCATCATTTTCACGGAGTTAATCCTGCCCATTAAAGATGAGGATAATGGGGGACCATCTAGACAATATATGCTTGCACTATTTCAGCAGAGGAAGGTGATTCTTCTTTAAACAAGTGATTCAGTTGTTTTGTGACACATATCCCCACAAAGGGATCAGTAACTATTTTACCAGGGGCATTTACAAGATCCTGATCTCAAGCCCTATCATTAATCATAAACAGTTCGCTCTTATTCATGTTGGTTTTATATCTCGAGTGTTAACTGAAACCATTTAATATATTAAGTACAGCGGGTAAGGAGGTGAGCAGTTTGAAAAGAAATAGAAGAAGGTCATCGGCATACAGTGAAACTCTATGCTCATTGCCTCCCCTCCATATGCCTTGTATGGCCCCAGTGCTGGAGACTGCAATTGCAAATGACTCAATTGCCAGGGCAAAAACAAAGGGCTTAAAGGACAGCCCTGCCATGTTCCTGATAGAGCCTAAAATAGTCAGAGTGGCAAGTTAGTTACCGCTGAAGCCGTGGGACTGGCATAAAGAAGTTTAATCCAGGAGCAAACTAAAGGGCCCATACCAAACCTTTCTAAAGTAAAAAACAAATATTCCCACTCCACTCTATCAAATGCTTTTTCCGCATCCATAGTAATAAGGCACTCAGGCACATCGTGGTTAGGGGTATAAATAATATTAAAAAGTTGCCATATGTTAAAGAATGAATGCTGAGTTTTATCAGGAGAAATTACAGAAGGAATAATTTTTTCTGTGCGCCAGTAGCTTAGACAGAATAGATATAGGTCTATAACAGCCACAGGCAGTCGGGTCCTTGCCCTTTTTAAGTAACACTGTGATACAGGCCTGGTAACATGATGAAGGAAGTGCCCCATAGTCAAGCAATTCTGTGAAAACTATGCAAAGAAAGGGAGCCAGATCTCCGAAGTCTTTTTATAAAAGTCTGTAGAAAATATATTGGGACATGCATGGATGCTGTTGCCACCTGAATTTTCTCTTTTTCAATGGGAGCTTCAAGAGTTTGTCTGACTTCTGGGGGAAGCAAAGGCATTTTGATGGAGTCAAAGAAGTCTTTTACATTTACTGTAGATTCTGTATAGAATTTACAGTAATCATTGATTGCGTTCTGATCTGTAGTCACCGCTCTATTGTCCGCCCTCACTCCTTTTATGATTTGTTTTAGCCCTCATTCTGCACAGTTGATTACCGAAAAGCTTATCATTCTTTCCACCATGTTCATAAAATTCGCTTGTTTCTAATAAGACATCCTCCCACTTGCTTCCCTGTCTTCTAGTTCCACTCCTGCCTGTCGATGGGTGTCTCCATTGGCTTGGGAAAGCTTAATCCATCTTCTGTTGCGCAATCTTGCAAAAACATGCTGGGAAACCATGACGTTGCCACTAAGTACAGCTCTGGTCTCCACCAACACTACACGGATGTGGTAGGAGGTAATGGGTGGTTGGGAGAGTTTTCACTTGCATATGATGATTCCCTGGGTTTTAAAAACTGGCTGAACAGCCTGAAGGATCATCCAGATGTTGCTTCCTACTTCCTTCGCCCAATGTATCAGCTGATACCGAAAGGCACAAAGAAGGCAGGGATGAAGGCTGCCATAGAGCAGTACATAACGGACAACACTGTGCGTACATCACACAGTGAACATAATTGTTGGCGGGGCAATCCTAACCTAGATTCCAACTGCTGTCCTCGAAACGCCTGGAGGGGGAAGCTAACTGTGGAAATCACCCGAGCCTGGAATCTGAAAGGAGATCATCTTGGCCCAACTGACAGGTGAGATGAGCATGGTTAGGGATTAGGATTTAGAGATGGTATATAGAATCTGCAATATTATTCATCTTCGTGTCTTTCTCCTGCTCACAGCTATGCCAAGGTGAAGTTTGGTTCCATCATTAAGCAGACTCATATGATTGAATCAAATAATCCCCAGTGGAATGCTTATTTTAATCTTGGACAGGTCAGTGAACCGTGACACATATAAGGGTACTGAATGCAAATTTTGCTACTGCTACTGATATACGAAAAACACTACAGTGCTACCAGAATTTACATTTTATGAATTAGAAGGGAATTAGCGTTGTCACTGTTGTTTATGGTACAAAATCTCCAGCTTATTATTTAAAGGACAACAGTACAGTATATTAAATCCTATTTTTAATCTTATTTTTCTTAAAAAGGTGGACACACACACTGATGTGTATGTTGAAGTATGGGACGAGGATCTCGTCTATGATGATCGTCTGGGATCATGTTACACGAGACCAACTCAGGGGACATATATATTTACCTGTTCAGCTGACAGTGGCGGTTATGAGTTCAAGACCACTCTGACCTGTGACTCCCATCTCACAGGAGACCGGTGTCACCAATATAAACCATCTCCATAATGAGAAATGCATTTTGGGGCTGCATGTCTTTCTTCTATAATCAAGTGTGGTAAATCTGTTGATCACATAAGAGTTACATGATTGATGAGTTTTCCCTTTTATTTTCCTCATATCAAGACATATATCCATTTTTTAAATTTGATCTTCTTTTTGTTTGTTGTCAGTCACTTATTTTTGATATATACATATATAGTTTTAGGTTTTTTTTAGATTATACTTAATTTCAGTTGAACTAAAATTGTTTTATACATGTAACCATTTTTGTTTGCTTTCTCAAACAAATGAAAAAGCTTGGTGATGGTGTAATTGAGGCGAAAGAAAATTTCACATTATAATATTTGTTGAACAAGTAATGAATATTATACTTCATGTCACAGTATGGGCAGGCCAAACACACGTCCATTTGTCTGGATATACAGATTAACAAAATTAGGAATTTCTGGGGAAATTATTTTTAAATTCTGCATCTGGTTATTTTAAACTTTTCAATGAAGTTATATCCCCTCAAATTTGTAATATGGTATGCAACGAGCAGTTGTGGTGGTAATGACTTACAAGAAATACTCGGATTACGTTTTTGCATTTAGTAGCTTCTTGTGGCTGAAGGGGTTAATACAGTGAGTGGGCCTGATGTTTGATTTGGCAGATATTTCCACCAGATGCTTTTCCTGATGCATCCTCTGAGGAGTTGTGTCTCCTCCTATTCTCAAACTGTAAAATATTACACTATGAACTCACTACTTTTTTTGTACAGAGTAACATAGCTTAATTCTTTTGCATATCAAGCAAATGTTTTGATAATGTTTTATATTTTTTTAAACATTTCCATAAACTAAAAATAAATAAATAAAAGATACATGTACTGTTGCTATTTTACTCTAATTTGCAGATGGCTGCCTACTAATTAAGGAATCCAGTCTTATATTATCCTGTTGTGTCAGTGTATTTTTATATTATAAAAAATATCTATATTTTAGTGAGTGACAATAATTGTCTCCCAGTTGTAAAGACTTCTACTTCAAATTTGAAGAAGCATATGTAGTGCTACAGCACTAGTGGTGAAGCACATCGATGAGAAGGAAGTGTCACAGCTCCAAAGTAGCAGCAAAGTAGCTTTTAGTTCAGCTAAAGCCTTCAGTCAAAGCTGATACTATTGATAGCAGCTTGCAAAGTAATAGAGCAGACATTATATGCATTGGGCTACATGCTTTCTTGACAGTAACATCCCATATGGAAAAGATATATATAAATCTTATAAAGTTAAAAAAAAAATTATATAAATGAAACTTGTATGTTTTGTATACTTACTAAAACAATATATGAAAGTAATGATAAAGTGGCCACTTTCATGAGTAAATCATATCAGCCTTATATGATTCACTATATGAAGTAGGCCACATCTTATGCAAGTCTTTTATAAGTTTTTACTATTTCTTTTTCATATGGGATAATGTTGTGCCCTTAAACAGGGGAAATAGTGAGGAGAGGTGAAAGAATGGCACAGACACGCAGCTCTCACTCTCACTCATCTGTATTGAGTTTATGAAAATACTTTAGATAACATTAACTGTAACATTAGACAAAAACCTATATAGACAGTAACGGAAAAATGTTCACACAATATGGCGGAGTACTAGCGAAAACTAGCATACACAGCAACAGCGTTTAACTTGAACTTCTCAGCAAAATAGTCCACAATTCACATCTTTCACTACAATGAACAATGATAACAACGTAATAATCAACAGTAACACACATTTGTACAGTTCTGTGCATGGCAGTTACCTTAAACAGGGGAAATAGTGAGGAGAGGTGAAAGAATGGCACAGACACGCAGCTCTCACTCTCACTCGTCTGTATTGAGTGAAGGAGGCGCGCGAACCCACCTACTGGAGCCCTGAGGCATTAACAATGGATCGATGCACAATCAACCCAGGCAAAACTTTCACTACTTATCTCCCTCTATATTCCCACTGCATATTCTATTCGAAAACAGTCAAAGCAACAAATAAAACATTAATAAAGACATGACATGAAATGTAAGGAACAGAGATGTACAACTCCAAAACTAATCAAATTTATGATCCACCACATACTCCCCCTCAGAATAGATGTTGTCCTCAACATCCAAATGTTTAACATTTAGCACAAACGTGGAGTTATGACCATTAATATCACCAAAACCACATACAATAAACCATTGCATACTATAACTGTTTCTTGTACCTTATATGTACTCTACAAAAATAGTTTCACAAGCTGGAACTCTTTTCATACATTCTTTAGTGTGGGTTATTACCCAAAGTCTTTCAGTGTTCTCATACAGTCTGTATGAATTACAGTGTCCATGCAGTTACAGTAACACAGTCTGCTGCTGGCTTGTAAACAAAGTCCTTTTAGTGCAGCTTGTCAAAGCAGTCACTCTCTCTTTTGACAAATGTCCATGAAAGTGATATAAGTGGCTGTAGCCATGTGGTGTGCTTTGGATGTGTGTGTTAAGCTGCAAGCACAATATGAATCAGTTCAATGTCAAGTCACTTTGAATATGAATTCTGTGTTAAACAGTCCATTTACTTGTGGTTGGTGTGGAGTGTAAGTACATTGTCTCTGTTCAGTAATGTGTTTCGTGTGTGATCACAATGTTTCTTTTCACTCAAGTCCATACAGTTATCAGTGGCAATATGAATGAACAGTCCGTGGAACCATGAAGCGTGTATGATGTGATGGTGTTCTCAGGTTATAACAAGCTGGTGAACCAAGCCGATCATATGTGAAGATCTTTGGTGGCTTGCGCTCTCTACTCGGTCGCTGACGCTCTTGCTCACTGGTCCTGCTGTGTTTGTTTGGAACAGGTACAGGAACAGGTTCCTCCACTGATGGTTCCTCCACATAATTTTCCTCTTGGTCAGGTAGTTGTTCACATTGGTTCAGTACTTCATGTTCATTCTGTGGCTCAGATGACATGTTTTCCACTGTTTGAAGGTGTTTGGCTGGTTCATCAGTGCTCATAGGATTCAGTGTCGGAGGGTGAGGTGTCTCAAATGGCTGCTGAGATGACACTGGATAGTACTCATCATCGTCATCCTCTTCCTCAGCTTGTTCCACTTCCTCACTTGTCTCCACAGCTCTTTTTCTTGTTCGTGGTCGCACTTCAGTTTCAACAGGCAGATGGTCACATGGCAGAAGATGCAATATTCTTGATCTCCCTTTTGCTTTCTCAGGTCTGAGTTCATAAACTGGGATATCTCTGCTGACCTGACGAACGACTGTGTGAACCACATCCTCCCAGTGGTTCCTCAGCTTGCCTGGACCTCCTCGAGGTGTCATGTTCCTTATTAAAACACGATCACCTGGCTGTAATACTGAGCACTTCACCTTGCTGTCATAATGTCTTTTACTTCTTACAGCTGCTTTATGAGCGTTTTCTCTGGTGATCTCATATGCTTCTTCCATGCCTTTGCTGTTTTTCTGTGCAAGATCCCATTGTCATCCATCTCCAATTTGTCCCACTCCCTCAGGAGACATATGACCTGTGGGCTGAGTTGTCTTAGTTCTGAACGTGATGGATTTTCCTGTGCTAGTTTGCACTGAATTACAGGTCCAATAGTCAGATCACTTCTCTGGTCCTGTTTGATCTGGCCTTTTGTCAGTGGAATGATGGAAACATCTGAGGCCATGGCTGAACACCTGACTGAGACACCCATGGACCATGACACATTGGAGTCATCAGTGTTGGGGAGTAACGGAATACATGTACCGCCGTTACGTATTTAGAATACAAAATATGAGTAACTGTATTCCGTTACAGTTACCGTTTAAAAAGGTGGTATTCAGAATACAGTTACTTTGTTGAAATAAATGGATTACACGGCGGTACTTCCCTGTTTCATATTGTCGCGGGTCAGGACTGTTTGGGTTTGTTTGACAGCTACGTAATGTTGTTCCAGGCGGCAGCGTTACGGTTGCCATGGTTACAGGGTGACGCGCTCTCTCTCTGCGTGTTTCCTGGGTGAGAGAGCGCTTTTTTGTTGTTGTTGTTGTGCTAAGCTAAAAGGCAGAATGCTACAGGCATGGCCCTAAAGAATGTAGCATCATGGGCAGTGTAGTCCGTGCTGCAGCGAGTATGGACTGCCATACATGTTATGTGTCTGTGAGCGAGGGAGGGAGAGAAAGGAAAAGTCCGAGCTGTCACGGAGCAACAACGGGAGCTGGAAGCATGTAAATATAATAATAACCACTGCAGCCAAGAAGAGTGCCTGACGAGCCCAGCTGTAAGTAAGCTATTAACCCTTTAAGACCTACCATAGAACCAAGTCCGCCAGAGCTTATATTATATTTTTACATGCTGTAGTGCCATTTTTTGGAGCTTTTCAAGTTGCTATACATCAATACAACCATTATAGCCCAAATTTTAATAATATGTATGGATTAAGTGCATAGTAATTACATAAATTGCAAAAAAGTGCAATAAACTACAAAAAAATTGAAAATCGTTTTTGTTTTTTTAACATATATTTCTAGTTAGAGAAATTTAAGAAGCTTATCCCTCAAAACTGTAAATACAAAAAAGTTGCACAAAATAGTTTTCCACCACAGGAAATTTATTTTGAGTGTCTTCATAGTTTTATTTTTGAGATACACCAATTTTTATATACTGCAGGAAAAACAAAATAAAATTATAGTGCAAATTTGCAAAAAAGCAGCATATGCATCAAAATAAACTATTTCCAACAGTGCAATGTAAGTCCAAAGCATCCCAGAAACGACACAGAAAGTCATAAAGTCAAAGATAACTTTTAAAAACACCAGTACAGGCTCATGAGGCCCTGATGGTAAAAAGACTACATTTCCGCGAAAATGACGTCACTTCCGGTTTCGGGCAGGTCATGGCGGACATGTGAAAGTTCGCGCTGACGTCTATTCCAACCTAGGAAGTGTTATGAACAGCTGATCAGATCGGCAAAGCGTGTTTCTGGAATATTATGTTTTTGTTGCTGCAAGCGCTTTTTATGCAGTTTTTGCAAAGCTATATGTGGAAGAAAACCGTGACCTAGGACAAGCTGATGGCATAAGATGTAAGTACAACTCCTCCGGTTTCATATGCAAAAAAAATTATTGCGCTAGCTTACGTGGTTGCAGAGCTACCGGGATTTAAAAATAGTTACGCAAAACAGAGCGTGCCCGCTCCGACCGGCTTTAAAGGGTTAAGACTGAACTGTACACTGTGTTGGTGTAAATAAGTTCCATTGGAGCAGTCTTTCAACGCCTCTCTCTGTCTCTGGCAAGCAAAGTTGACCCAGACAACAAAGTAAAGCTAGTTTTCGGCTACCAGCCCAACACGGAACCCACCGTATTAGCCAGAGGTCCCTTTACTACGGTTCGGAGCCGCGGACCTTCAGTATCAGTAATAAATCACAGCAATAGTACATTCACGTAGTTGTAAACAGCATGATAATATATTAAGTAATCCAAAGTATTCAGAATACGTTACTCTCATTGAGTAACGTAACGGAATACGTTACAGAATACATTTTGAGGCATGTATTCAGTATTCTGTAGTGGAATACATTTTAAAAGTAACCTTCCCAACACTGGGAGTCATCCTGCCTTTCCACTGCCTGTGTGGTTGCTCCAATTACATCGTATGCCATTTCCTCTGTGCATTCATTCATAAACGTTTCCATGTCTACTGGCATTCTAGAGAGGCTGTCTGCATCCACATTTTCTTTACCAGGGCGATATTTAATCATGAAGTGGAAATCTGCCAGTTCTGCTACCCATCGACACCCTGTTGCATTCAGTTTGGCAGTGGACAGTACATAGGTAAGCGGATTATTGTCGGTGTACACGGTGAAGAATGGTGCATAATATAGGTAATCATGGAATTTTTCTGTGATAGCCCACTTGAGAGCAAGAAACTCTAACTTGCCTGAATGCAGATGGTAATTCTTCTCAGCTGCAGTTAAAGTGCGGGAACCATAAGCAATCACACGAAGCTTTCCATTCTGCTTTTGGTACAACACGGCACCTAATCCCTGGTTTGACGCATCAGTGTGGAGGGTGAATGGCTGTGAAAATTCTGGAAAGCCTAGAACAGGGGGCTGAGTTAGACAGTCTATCAACTGCTCTAGTGCTAACTGGTGCATGTCGGTCCACTCAATAGGTGTACTCGAAGGGACACTACACCTGTTTCGCTTTGTTTGCCACTTTAATCTTATGTTTCGCTGGGTCTCAGCATCTGCAGGTCCCTTGACCAAGTCATACAGAGGATTTGCAATTCTGGCAAAATCCTTGATGTATTGTCTGTAATAACTTAGTAGGCCCAACATTGCCCTTAGTTCACCAACAGTACCTGGCCGTTTGTTTTTCAAAGCTGTCACAGCAGCGGTGTCTGCGGGGTCTATCTTGCTTCCCTCTGCTGACACAATCCTGCCAAGGTACCTCACTTCTGTCCTAAACAGGTCGCACTTCCTTGGTTTGAGTTTGATTCCGTACTCCCTGAGTCGGCGCAGCACTTTCCTGACATCCTCAACATGATCCTCAAACGTTCTGCTAAAGACAAGGACATCATCGAGGTAAGGCACACATACTTCATCCCTTAACCCTTCTAAGCACTCCTCCATGCAGCGTTGAAATGCTGCCGGAGCATTCATCAGTCCAAATGGGATCCTGACCTACTCATACAGGCCCCAGGGGGTCACAAAAGCTGTTAGGTGTTTACTGTCTTTGCCCATGAACCCCTGGTGGTATGCTTTACCCTGGTCCAGTAAAGAAAAGAGAGTGTTGCCACCTAAGTTGTCCATGATGTCTTGTACTCTGGGAATGGGGTGGTGGTCTGGGTGAGTCTTCCTATGCAGCTCTCGGTAGTCAATACACAAGCGGAGTGTACCGTCTTTTTTTCTCACACAGACTACCGGAGAGGAGTAAGATGAGTTAGATTTTTCCACCCACCCCTGAGCTATTAGGTCCTGTAGGTAGTTTTTCATTTCCTGATACAAGGGTTTTGGTACAGAGAGATAAGTTCGTGTGACTGGCTCATTATCTTTCAGTGAAATGTTCATTTGCAAGTTTTCAACACAGCCTATGTCATCATCAGATTTAGAGAATGACTCTGATTCTTCTCTTAACATCTGACTAACAGCTTGTCTCTGGTGGTCATTCAGGTGAGTCAAATCGACAGGTGGGTCCCATTGTGCACTTTTAGGTGTGTTCTCACCTGAGCTCTTAGCCTGGATGGGACGGACCGATGCAGTAGGAAGGCAGTCAGTTTTGAATACATTAGCAGGATATATTGATGCAACAGACTGCACAGTTCCAATAACAGTCCTACTTGGCAGTGTGATGTCATGGCTAGTGGGATTTTGTACACTAATGACAATTTTTGGTGTCATACCAGTCTTTACTAAAACAAGGGTATCACAGAACTCGAGTCCTTCAGGCCACTGTGGGTTCTCATGAGGCTCGAAGATCAGAGTTCTATCTTCTTTGAAAGGTGGGGCTTGCACTCGACACTCGATTTGGATGGAGCTGTCTTTAGGCACTTCAACTCTCTCATTTGTTGTTCTTACACTGTGCTCACATGGCTGTCCCACTGTCACTGCATTAACAAAAGCTCTTGCCCTACTCTTTCTGAGGTGAGGAAAAGCTACTTTTACTGTTTTCATGAGTTTCTCTTTATTCTTATTGTTTGTCTGATCCTGTACTCTGTTTGCAACTAGGTGTGAAATCACATTAAAGCCAATTATGGGGCATGACTGTTGGTTGCCTTTTAATACTAACACAGGTATTAGCAGATCTTCATCATTAGCAGCAAGTCTGAAGCTTACCTCGAGCCAACCAATATATGGTATTTCCGTCCCATTGGCTGCTTCAAGTTGCAGTGGTTCAAGTGGGTCTACTAGTTCTGCTATATCTCTTAGTTGGACATCAGGCAAATGGGTCTGTTTCCAGGCCGCATCTACAGCACAAATTTGTGAACCTGTGTCCCAAAGTGCCTGGATTCTTTGGTTGTGCCGAAAGCACTGAATGAGACATTTCTCTCCTACAAGCTCTTTTACAGTTGGCGTCTTCACTGAATTACTTCTTTTCCTACACTTTGGTTTGCAACTTGACTGTGTTTCCTGTTTCTTAATAGATGAACATGTATATGGCTTACAGGATCTTTTGTGCACAGACCAGTGTGTCTCTTGACAGTCTTTTGAGCAGTACAATGTTATTTTACAAACAGAACAACATTTTAACTTCATACTCTCTTCCTTTCCCTCACAGTTAGCACAGTATTGGGACTTTTCAATGCTGTTCAATCAATCAATCAATCAATCGATCAATCAATCAATCAAAGCTTTATTCGTCACATGCAGGTTGCCCTGCAGTGAAATGGGACCCCCCCCCCGACCTTACACATACAACACAGACATTACATGGGGATACAGGTCGGAGATTGGCAGCATTAGAGAAAAAACATTGAAATGTACATTACAATGGGAAAGTACAAGAGGAAAAAAAGAGACCCCTACTCATCCTGTGCTTCCATGGTAGGACAGCATGAGAACAGGAAACAAAAAAACTCCTCTGCACAAAAAAGCACATGAATGTCCACAGCACAACATTATGAAGGACATGACAAGCCACGGGGTTGGGTGGGGGGTGAGGAGTCATCCGAAGCGAACACAGCAGCCGCCCTGCACAGCGCTATCATTCCAGCGTGGCACATAGACCCGCCATGTTCACCCGCAGGAAACAAGCATCGAAGGCGTTTGGAAAGGGAGGGGGATCAGTGTATGCTTATCAGTGTAAGTGTATGTGTATGCGTGTCCATAGTTCAGCGGAGACAGTGTCCTTTGCCCTGCCAGGCTAAGTAAACAGTCTACCAGCCAACCCAGGTGGCCTTGCATGGGATGGGAAGGAACAGTCTCAACATAGTCGTTATCAGGGATTGTTTTGATTGGCTCCAGCCTTGAGCCCGCAGCTGGCGCCGGAGGGTAGTCACATTATGATTGCGATTGTCTTCCAACAACTCATGAGAATTTCGAGCTGTTTCTTTTAGCACTCCAACACTGGTCCCTCCATCACCCGTTGGATAGCTGCGAGTTTTTCCATGATGTTATTTACCTTCAATTCCGTGATCTTGTCACTCTTTTGCTCACAGATCAGATTCTGAGACCTCGCGACCGCAGCCAACTGATCCGTGATGTTCTCCAACTTCCGCCCATAGTTGTTGATTTGAGCGGATTCTTCCCTGATGTGTCCCAATATCCGCTCAGAGATGTTATTCTGAGTATTCACTGCAGCCGCAATTGCCTCCAAGCTCTTGACCATGTCCCCGTCTGTGAGCCCTTTCTGAAAACCCGCACCTCGTCCCGTCAATTCAATCTCAGCGGGCAGCTTTGTGGCGGTTTGGACAGCCGGTTCCGCTTTCTTAATTCTCTGATAAGCCAGGGCCAAGCCAGCTCCGATCAGCAAGAACCCTGTTATCATGGTTCCGAATAGGTAGATATCTTCAGTGTCCTCGATCGACAGTCCCGCCAGGCACACGATCCTCCAATTCTGCCACCCGTCCATCGTGTGTCCGGCAGGGAAGGTCCCTCCAGGGCACTCGGGCTCTCCCGAGCCCAGACTTCTCGTTGAGAAGAGGGTGTCAATAGCATTCAGAGACCAGTTGATCAAATCCATAGTTCTCTTTAGGTTTTGCCCCATGTCCCGTGGGAGCAACCTCCCTTAGTTTAAAGGGCTCCCTTTATCTGATTTGGTCAGTCTAGGTGCTTTACAACTTGCACGGAAATGCTCACTACTCCCACACCTAAAACAATGCTGACAATATTCCTCACCTGCCTGCACACATGCAAAACATGTGGGACGGTGACGTGGTGAGGGATAATATCGCTGTGGTGCGAATCTTTGTTGAAACTGTGCTGTCCCATGCACATGCCCAGGTCCATGTGCTGAGTGGTATTCCTGTGCTGCTGCAGGAGGGTGCTGGTGGTAAAATGGCATGCAGTTTTGTTCAGCCTTAATGGGGAAAGGCTGCTGAGGTGCTGGGGTTGTCTTTTAAATGGTTTCTCTGATTTGGGAAACTTCAGCCCTCAAGTCGTTCAGCAGTAACATGTCAGCACGCATTTCCTTTATTTCTGTTAGAAGATCAGGGGGTAGAGGAGCTGGTTTCTCTTGGGCTGTGCTTCTCTTTCCCGCTGGGGGATCATTAGACTGGACAGTATTTACAGCTGTTACTCGTGATGGAGCAGCGTGTTTCTTTTTGTCCTGTCTTTCCTTTTCATTTGCGACTGCGATATTTACCTTCTCGAGCAACAACTCATCTGAAGTATTTGTTTGCAGGAAGTAGGGTTGCAGGTCACTTTTAATATTGTCATTCTGAAGACCAGTCAGGACAGTATGCATGAAAAGGCTCTGGACTAGTGCTGGGTCATACTTTAGACTGGACTCAACTTCCTGAGAAGCAAACAGGATTTTCTGTCTCAAGTCCATTGTCCTGATCAAGAAATTTTGGGGTGTCTCTTTACTACTCTGAACCTCAGAGGTAAGTTGTTTGTATAACTCTGTGGCACCTTTCTCCTGGTAATGAGACCTGAGGATTCTCCTAAGAGCAGGTAATGTGAGGTTTTCTTTTCCTTCAAGATAACTCCTTAGCTGCAAGCCTGTCTTTTTGTCCCAGCTCTCCTATTTGGCCTGATATCTTAAAATCTTTGCGCCACATGGAACTGTTTGGTGCTGTTGGAACAATGTTTCTCACTGGGGTGCGAGGACTTAAGGCAGGATTCATGCTATTCCTCATCAAGTCATGCATTTCACCCTCTTTTTGTTGTAAGAGCAGTCTTAATGTCTCCATCTCCTCCTGGCTACTTTCCTGGTCCTGAACAGCTGGATCCACTGTTTCATTCACACTTTGTTTTTTATCCATTTGTATATCACTTATAATGTCCTGGACATTAAGAAGTTCTAACATACCTTCGTCCTCTCGGGTAGCAAGCTCTGTGCGTTCAAGGTGCTTAACTAAATGTGAGACTAGCTGGCTGCGCGTTTTATTAATCACAAACTCTTTTCCTGGTCCGGAGATTTGAAGTACATCACATAATTTAATCAGCTGCTCTAAGGTCAGTTGATACAGTGTTCCTTTAATCTCCAGCTCTAGCTTTTCTAATTCAATCTCCATGTTGTCAGAGGAGTTAGCACAAGCAGTCAGCTGAGAAATGATCAGACTTAGTTGGCTTTTACTGCCCCCTAGTGGTCACTTTTTCACTTCAGGATACAGACACCAACGTAGGTCTAGCGATGCCTCTGCTGCTTTGCTATGCTCCTTTCTGATACCTGGGTCGTCTGGGGGGGATGATCAACGAGAAGATTTCTCTTACAGGTCAGGGATGGTCCTCAAATCAATCATCCCAGCGGTGCCTCCAAATGTTGTGCCCTTAAACAGGTGAAAGAATGGCACAGACACGCAGCTCTCACTCGTCTGTATTGAGTTTATGAAAATACTTTAGATAACATTAACTGTAACATTAGACAAAAACCTATATAGACAGTAACGGAAAAATGTTCACACAATATGGCGGAGTACTAGCGAAAACTAGCATACACAGCAACAGCGTTTAACTTGAACTTCTCAGCAAAATAGTCCACAATTCACATCTTTCGCTACAATGAACAATGATAACAACGTAATAATCAACAGTAACACACATTTGTACAGTTCTGTGCATGGCAGTTACCTTAAACAGGGGAAATAGTGAGGAGAGGTGAAAGAATGGCACAGACACGCAGCTCTCACTCATCTGTATTGAGTGAAGGAGGCACGTGAACCCACCTACTGGAGCCCTGAGGCATTAACAATGGATCGACGCACAATCAACCCAGGCAAAACTTTCACTACTTATCTCCCTCTATATTCCCACTGCATATTCTATTCGAAAACAGTCAAAGCAACAAATAAAACATTAATAAAGATATGACATGAAATGTAAGGAACAGAGATGTACAACTCCAAAACTAATCAAATTTATGATCCACCACAATAACACTTAGATGTCACAGTGTCCATTCAAAACTCCCGGCTTTTGCAACAAGCATTCCATAAAGATCTCCAAAAGTTGAATCTGTTCATCTGGACGTAGCGTTTTGTGGGAGAAACGTTTCGTCACTCATCCAAGTGACTTCTTCAGTCTCAGCTGACTGCAGGTTTCCCCAAACCTTATAAACAGTACATTTGCATAATGACTGAAACCAGCCCACTGAAGGAACAATGGGCTGTGAGGTCAGTTCCTTAATCATAATTATGCAAATTCCCATGACCATTGATCAACAATCACTGACCAAAACCCACTGATCAAAGAACACTGATCAATGGCCATGAGTCCCATTCACAGAGAGTTGGGGAATGGCACCTATAATAATGGCTATACGAAGTCAGTTTACGCAGGATTGTAAGCTGTCATCTGTGAGGCGTGAACGGTGTTTGTCTTTAACATAGTTCACGGTGGAGAACAGCTGCTGACATAATGTGGATCCGAAGATCCATAATTGGCCTACCTGGGGTTGAAAGTCTCGATAAATGCACGGTGTTTCGGCGGGTACACCGGCTTCCGCGAGTGTGACGCTTATTTTGAGCGATGAAAAAATAATAGAATATAATTTTATTTTTATATTTCAATATCACAATAATCTTCCAATTTAGAACTACGAGTTAAAAAGAACTAACATAAATAAAATACACTTCAGCTAAATACTTCTAATTTATTTGCCCAAACCACGCGGAGCCGCAGTATAAGGACTAAAGAGCCGCGGGTTGCCGACCCCTGCACTAGGAACTTGACTGGATAACAGACTAGTATTGATCATTTTCAGGATGTAAGGTCCAATGGTAGGGAAATACCTTTTGGAGAAAGCGGGGAATAACAACATCGTTCGACGAACCACAGGGCTTAGTATGTAGCACCAATTTCCCTAAATCAAGCAGGGAAATTGGTGCAAAGGCAGAGAACAGACTTGAGCAAGGAACATGCATGGCCCGATCAACAATAGATAGGATCGGGGGCCTCATGCTAGCAATCTTGTCCACAAAAAGGTAATAAACTTTTTGCCCATCTCTGCACACAACAGTGAAGGCGAGTGGCCGAGTTCACACAGAGTTCAAAACTGGTGTAGCAAGATGGTGGGAATAGCTGCTTCAGGTCCAAATGAGCCTTAAAAGCAGCAGCAAGCCCACCTCCGTGACCAGAAGCTCTTGGAACATTAAAAAAGGTACAGGCAGCTGGTACTGGTTCAATGAAGACACTTAACTCACCGGGAGGAATCCAGGTTTCAGTCAGGAAAAGCAAATCCAGAGGATGGGAAAGAAAAAATTCCTTGAATATGAAAGCCTTGTTTGCCACCGGCCTGGTATTTATTAGACCCAGCCTGAGAGGAACTAGGTCCAGAACGTCCGAGGCATGGCGCGGTGTGCCAAACACACAGACGCCATCTTGTGTCATGGGCGGATCGAGTTCACGTAAAGGAATACTCAGTGCTTGTGCAAGCTTTGAATCAATGAGAAGTAATCAGTAAAGTAACGGGATTACTTTTTCGGAGAAGTAATCCGTAATTAGTTACTAATTACTTTTTTCAAGTAACTTGACCAACGCCGGTCCTCATAATCTCTCCACACTGTCTGACATCAGAATTTCTCATCTCTCTCTGTAGCTGTCTGTTACTGTGTAGAACAGGGTGACTATGTCTTTATGACACACAAAGCTGGAAGATTCAAGTCAAATCTAAAAGTTACTATAAGACAATCAATGATTAATTATCATTATTAACTGCTCAAGCAAACTCAGTTATCACTTAAATGCTTAGCAGGGCCTGAATTTGCTCTAAAACAGCCTCGGCTCTTCTTGCTCTTGAGTCCAAAAGATGTTGGAAACCTTCAGCTGTCCAGGTTTGGTTTGCCTGTCTCTCTGCAGCCTCTGATTTCTGTTTTTGGCTTGTTGAAACCCAACATGCATTTGTGCTGCTGTAGCCTCGAGGACAGATGCTTTTCTGTCCAGCACAGTTGCAGGTGAAATCTAAATGATCATAGTCTGCCCTTTCTCCTCTGGCCTCAACAAGACGGTGTCTCTCTGCAGAAGTGCTGCTCACAACATGTTTTTTGTTTATCACATCTTTCAGAGTTACTGAAATGTGAATCCCAGGAGATCGACAGTTTCAAATATAGTCAAACATTATCACAGTTGAAGAGATCGCATATTTTCTACATCCTTATATTTGTCACAGTCAGCTGATCGATGATTTTAATCATATTCTTAACTTTTCACTTTCATGGGATTTTCTCCCACCTGCTTCATGGACACCTTCATTATCTCCTGTACATGAAAAAGCTCATCCTCAGACAGGATGCAGGCTTCAGTCTTTTTTGATGGGCTCAGATTGGACCTGCTACACTTATACATTGAAAGCAGCTGAGGTGACCAGGATGGATGGAAAATATTTTCCTTGCAAATAACTGCATGTAATGTTTTTTTTTTTACAGATCCGAGCTGCACAGAGTTTCCTGTGTTCACTCCATCTGCACTGGTAGTGAAGTACGGTGACCCAGCCAATGTTACATGTGTTGTATGTCAGAAGGACTGCAGTGAAGATGCTTCAGGTTTGGAGCACGCTGTGGGAAAAGTTACACAAAATGGAACCACGATGTTCTGGACGGTTGACAGACTGACTGAATGGGACACATCTCTACACTGCTATCATACTAATAATGCTGGTGATCAGTGTAGTAGCACTCTGGATCTCACTCTTTATCGTAAGTATGCTTACTTTATAACAGGAGACTCGTTAGTGAATTTTACATCACTTATAATTAGTTATAATTCTAAAGTGGTAATTAGTTTATAACCTTATTATTATATTTATTAATTCATAGATTAATTCAACTTCTTTATTTGTGGAAACATACAGTTGCATGGATTCATACTCTCAGCTGCTGCAGACAAACCCCTAGTTTACATTCTGTGTTCTTTATATTTTTCTTTCTTTCCCTGTCTTCTCAGAGCCTCCAGAAAGTGTCTCCATCAGCTTTGTAAACCACACTGGGATGATGTTTGAGAATCAGCAGTACACCCTGCAGTGTAGCGTACAGAACGTAGCTCCTGTTCAAAGCCTCACTGTGACCTTCTACAGAGGAAACACAGCACTGGGTCACCTACAGTCCAACCACAGTGAAGAGAAGAAACCAGTGAATGAGTCCTTTACTCTGAACATCACTCGCAGTAGAGAAGATGATGGAGCCCAGTACTGGTGTGAAGCAAAGCTGGAGCTGGGACCAGCTGGACCACAGCGCCCTCCAGTGGTGACATCAGAAAAACTCCCTGCTATAGTTCACTGTGAGTCTGAGGAAAAAAACCCCATCAAACTTAGATTTACATGTGTGGTTTTCATGGCTCTTAATTTAATGTAAGAAGTTTCTGTGCCTCAATTCATTTTCAAATCATTTTTTCTCATTTGTTCAATTTTCCATTAGATTATGACAAGAATACAATTTCTATCCTTAAAGTCTCAGACTGAAGTCCAGCAAGTTACTTTGAAAAAGTAATTAACTATAGTTACTAGTTACTTCTTCAAAAAAAGTAACTGAGTTAGTAACTGAGTTACAAGATTCTAAAAGTAATTAATTACTAAGAAAAGTAACTATTGTTTTACTTTAAAAAAATGTTTAACCCTCTGAGGTCCAGAGTATAATTACTACTTTTGATTTTCCCTCCACGTTTCACCTTTAAAAACTATTTACTTTGCCTTGTTTAGTATCATTCTTTTCAGCACAACCTCACATGTCTGAATTTACTGTTGTGTTTTCATTTTGACATATTGTATTACCACAGACAAAAAACATAAACTCCGAGTAGAAAAAGTAATATTTTTTACTGCAAGAACCACAAACATGTTTAATGAATCATATTTCATAACTTTAAATGCAAATATAAATAGTAAATTTTAAAATCATATGCACAAGTTTTGCAAACTACAAAGTTATTTGCAGCCATTTACCTTTTACCCTTTTTTTAAATAACCATTTCAAACTATTTATATAACAATCAACCCTCACACCATCACACCTCCTCCTCCATGATTCCACATAAGCTTTTCCATTCTGCTATTTTCCATTTGCTCTACATTTTATCTTTAAAACTTTGTAGATTGTTATACTTGTTGTTGTCATTGCTTGTCTCTATTCTGCTGTGTACAGTGTCCCTGAGTGTTTTGAAAGGCGCTTTTTAAAATAAAATGTATTATTATTATTATTATTATCATTATTATTATTATCAATTTTATTATTAGTCTCAAAGCAGGGCCATAGGGTCTGCAAAATAATTTACTATCAGTTAAACAAATTTCTTTGTTATATCACAAAAACATCTGGGTGTCATTTTGTCTACAAAACAAACACATGGTGTCCTCTTCCCACCCTCGTACTATCAGTGGGACAAAGGTCCCTGTCAAAGATCACTGAGTGTGTGCAGGTGACCAGTATGTGTGGATATTTACTGGATATTTATTGCAATGTTATTATTCTTTGCATACTTCGGGCAACATCTTAATTGTCTTATTTTCCTTGATTGAAAGTCTTATATGATGTTAGCGATGTTTCATTGTTGCTTTTAGTTTGTTTTTGTTGTTCAGCTTAAGTGCACATTTCAGAGTTATGGTTGAATTATTATTTCATGTTAGATCCTTGTTTTCTTATGTTTAAGCAACAGCTGCCACTGTGTAATTATCTAACAACCTGCATTTATAATGACATTTATTTGTTACAGAACTACACACACACAGAATAATGGCCTATCATATTAATAAGCTGTAACTGATGCCCCCTGGTGGTCACATCTTTTAAGAAACAAACATTATAGTCCTTCGAATTTGCTGCAACAGGGTCTTCAGATCAGCGGCGCCTCCAGAATTTTTTCATTGGTGTGGCCATATTTCCATTTTTATTATGCTGTTGTCAAATATAGGTGAGTTAATATCACTGAAAACAGATACAAACATACAGACTTTTAACTTCATACAAAGTGCTGTCACTATTATGCTTGCAGTTTAATCACCCACAGTTTTTATTTCCTTTTTAAAAAAATTTTTTAGTTCAGTGAGAGAAGTGAATAATGTTTGGGTCTTGAACAAGTACCTTTAAGGATCTGTGTTTGTATTTGTTAAAGTCTTTGTTTGTCCCATTTCATCCTCAGCCCATCCAAGTGCAGTTATGTGAACAAATCACTCAAATCCCTCCCTGTCATAGTCTCTGTCTGTCTGTCTGACTTCTGTAAGTGAATTTGCTGTAAAGCAAAGCACATCTGCAAGGGAAGGTTCATTGTTTATAATCATCATTAGTTTCATCTCTGATTTAATGTTACATTTGTGCTCTGCCAGCTGTTGATGAGCAGCGGATTTCAAATAGGGGTTCAAGATCCTAAAACCCAGTGGTCTGCAAAATAATTTACTAACATTAATTTACTAAGAATGTCACTAATGTCACTGACAAATTAGTCTTTATTTATTGGTTTATTTACTGTTTTTTAAACAAATAATTGCATCTAAGAGCACAAATGGTGTCAAGATTATAATAGATAAATATTCTCCCCTGTGAGGGGGTCGCTGGGCCCAAAAAGTTTGACTCTCTCGTGAGCTCCTCCTGAGGACCTTTAACAATGTAATACTTGTGTTTTACCACTTGTTGGAATTAATGTTTTTATATTGTCATTTGTGCTTAGAAACATATAATCATTTATGCTTAGAAATATATGTTCATTTGTATGCTGATAAAAATAATATCCTTATTAGGTCTGATAAGATTCTGTGTGCACTTGTGTACCATGAGATGAGAGGAAGCAGTTTCGACGTTATAATTCTATTATAGCTTTTGAAACCAGAATGTTCCGTTTTCTTAAATGTTCGAGAGGTCACACCTTTAAATATGTATTTGAGACATGACCTATTGCAAGTTCATGTTTTTATATTTTAGCAAGACGTTTACTTCTGCTTTTCTGCATACAGTTTAAATTCATTGAAAGGTGGTATGTCTATGTATAGCATGGCTGAACACACACACACAGAATACAGACACTGATGTTGTTCAGATATGCCTGCTTAAGAATGTCATGTGTATTTGTAATTGCATATTCATGAATGACTGCTTGCTGACAATAAAAAGGCTGTAGCGAAGGAATCAGTCGAAGTTGGTTGAGTTCAGGTGAAGGAATCTTTTCCTCAACTTTGACTGACTTCCCTCGCACGCCACAAAGACAAAGAGCTCTGTCTCGTCTTGTTTTGTCGTGCAGTTAGTTGGTGTCGTGTTCCAGCGGGGTTTGTGCCTAGATAAACCCAACACCACTAGACGCTGCTAGACATTAATCTTGGACACTGAAGGCAGTTGTGCAAACACACTGAGCTGGTACTTCCGATACTTCCACGGAGTGAGAGGAGAATCGATTCATGTAAAAATTAAAAATAAATAAAGTGAACTGAAAAATATGTTTTAGCTGTAGTGTGACTCAGGCCTGTTAGAGGTTAAAGCTGTAAATCTGAAGTATATAGATGTACTTTTAAGTGAAATTTGAATGTAGAAATATGCATACATGTGCTCGCGTGACATTTTGTTTTACACAACTTTCTATTTTCATTTCCAAATAATCCACAAAGTCCTGGTGAAATTTAAAGGCTGTTCAGTTTTGCCTCCAGAGTGTGCGTTTTGTCCCCTCTGTGTTTGTGTGCATATTTCATGTTACACTTAGAAATACTTGTACAGTCTGTCTGCTGCATAAGTTACCCAGGCTTAAACCTGATGTTACCCTAATCTCCAAATCCTGATTCATGCTACAGGCCTCTGCTCTGAGCTCTGGCACATTTTCAGCTGATAAGTCTTAAGGTTGGTTTTGTTTGCTTAGCTGTTTGATGTTGGCCCTCCCTAAAATATTTTTGAACTTCATAAATTCAAATGCTGTCAATACTGGTACATGAATACAAACACCCTTCCTGTGGTTTTGCCTTATCAGCTTCATGTGTGAAAAGTACTTGACAGCTCATAGAACGCTAACCCAACTGCCAACAAAAAAGAATAAAACTACATTTAAAAGTCAAGCATAAAAGTTAAAAATAAAAAATAAAAAGATGTGCAAATCAGCAGTGTGCAGACTGACAGTGAACAGTTATGAGTTATGAGGTATATTACTGAAGTACATTATTGTTGTTGTTGTTATTAAGTGCTTGTGCAATGATGTGTAGAGATATGTACACATGTATATTTCAGTTTGTATGTAAACTCTGGTCCTGTGCGGACTGAATAAAGTCTAAAATAAATTCAAACTTGTGACCCAATTCTTGTCTGATTGTTTTTGTTTAGTGGCGTGTGCTGTACAATCATTGCACCCAGGAAAAAGAACAGTTCAAAGAAATCTTTAAAAACCCACAAATTACCACAAGTTCGACCTCCATGATGAGTGTGTGTAAACTTATCATGTAAATTATTTTGATAAAGCAGTTTTGGGCAGCACGGTGGCACGGTGGTTAGCACTGTTGCCGCACAGCAAGAAGGTCCTGAGTTCAATTCCGCCATCAGGCCGGGGTCTTTCTGTGTGGAGTTTGCATGTTCTCCCCCTGTTTGCGTGGGTTCCCTCCGGGTACTCCGGTTTCCTCCCACCGTCCAAAGACATGCAGTTTGAGGGGATAGGTTAATTGGATAATCCAAATTGTCACTAGGGGCGTTTATCAATATGCGTACTTGTGCGTACTTGCGTTCTCGTGTACTCGTGATACGTCATCAGTCGGAGACCAAGTACTGTTCCAATTCGAAGTACGCATCACGCCGAGAACGCGAAAAAGTCCCGGATGTGTTCTCGATCCGCCCATTTTATCGAGCATGCATCGGTGTAGACTTGGGACAGCTATATATCCCAGAATGCATTTCGTCCAAAACTCAACAGCGGACTCCCGGCACATCGTTCCCCCCCCTCCCCTCCCCGCCCGCTCGCGGTCTTCTCACTACTCAGGTTAAAGAAACTCCAGCAGCTGTCTATAGTATTGTGTGTCCACTAGAATAGAAATAAAAGCGTTCTAACATCTCACCTGCTTGTTTTTATTAAGGTATGTACACGTATGTACATGTACACTATTTGTATTAATAGAGGTTTCACTACTGAGGTTAAAAATGATATATAAGTCACTTAGATCACTTCTAAATGTTAGTGTTTGGTTTATTTCAGTGTTTTATTTGTTCCTGAGTAAACCGGTTTGGCTGTGATTAAAGTTAAGCTTCATAACATGTTACTCACAGTTAAATTAGGAGGGGACGGCAGTAAAAACTCCGGACCTGTGACATCATCACATACGCTGGTACAAATCACGAGTCCGTGCGCGCGTACTTGAGAATTGAGAGACGGCCCACGAGTCCGTGCTTGCGTTCTCGGCGGGTACGTACTCCCGTGCGTTCTCGGCGAGTACGTACTCACCGAGAACGCGAGTACGTACTCGCGTACTTGGGCATTGATAAACGGCCTAGGTGTGAATGTGTGAGTGAATGTGAGCGTGAATGGTTGTCTGTCCCTGTGTGTTGGCCCTGCGACAGACTGGCGACCTGTCCAGGGTGTACCCTGCCTCTCGCCCTATGACAGCTGGGATAGGCTCCAGTGCCCCCCGCGACCCTGGAAAGGATAAGCGGAAGCGAATGAATGAATGGAATAGTTTAATTTGCATTTTGTATCTGGTATTTGTAAAAGCACTTCAATATTGCCTCAATTGTTTATGATGTTCCCACCCAGTCTCACATCCCCCCTACACACACACACACACACACACACACACACACACACACAGTAACAGTTCCTTTAAATTTCAGACCTGGGCTGATCAGCTTCACTTTTAGATGACACCAGCTGAACATCATGTTTTGCTGTTGCATATTTTTGTCTGTTTCTTTGTTGCATTCTCTGTGTCACTTCCATGTGTCAGGCTACGGTAAGTTCTCACACATGTGGAGTTTTGTTACTGTGTTTATAAATGGCAGTTCTATTTTTTGTAATGGTCTTATATACAGTACATTATATTAATTGATTCAATTATGTGATTTTTACATGTATTGTATCACATCATATATTTTTTAACTTATTGTATTTTTTCTTAATTTACTTGTCTCAGTATTGTGCCTTACTTATTTTCTGTGTAATAGTTATCATCTATCCTTTTAAGTGTCAGACAGTGCATAACATATGAAGTGATATATTGTAACTATATGTGTAGTACAGTATTAACCACTTTCTTAGCTAATGGAGCAAAGCCTGAGAGCTACATCAGACAGGCTCTGTATCATGTATCAATTTGTTGATTTATTTAACGTTCACATGTCATGGTTTGAGTGTTTTGAGCGTTTTGAGTTTTCCTATTGATTTATGATGCTTTGCTTTATCAGGATGTTTAGGTCTGAGTTTTGCTCCCCTAATGTTTTGTCTTATTTTGTGTTCATGTTTCCTTCAGTTACATCATGAAGATGTTTTAAGTTCAATTTCATTCAGTTTAGTCTTGAGTTCAGTTTTTTTATGCTGTTGAGTTTATTTCTATCTGTTTTTTTGGTCTCTGTCTCTTTCCTGTGCCTCCTGTGACAGTCTGTCATGTCCTCTGTGTTTCCCCAGTCGTGTCTGTGTTTGGTCTCGCTCCCTCCGTGTCTCGTCTCCTGTAACTGTTTCCATGTTTCCCTCTTTGTGTGTCCTTCCTTTGTCTCCCCAGTCTGTCTTGTGTCCATGTGCGTTCCTTCCTCCCGCCTTCTCGCTCCATGTTCCCACATCCAGGTCTCGTGTTCCGTGTTCTGTGTTTAGTGTTTAGCTTTAGTTCATGCAGTTTAGTTTGTTAGTTAAGTCTCTGTTCTCATTTGCCTCTTATTTATATTTTCATTCAGCCCAAATAAACGGCTCGCCTTTTGTTTAAACTCACTCCCTTTTTCAAGTGTCTGCATTTGGGTTCTCATAATCTCTCCACACAGTCCGACATCAGAATTTCTCATCTCTCTCTGGATCTGTGGTTACTGTGTAGGACAGGGTGACTATGTCTTTATGACACACAAAGCTGGAAGATTGAAGTCAAATCTAAAAGTTACTTTAAGACAATCAATGATTAATTATCATTATTAACTGCTCAAGCAAACTCAGTTATCATTTAAATGCTTAGCAGGGCCTGAATTTGCTCTAAAACAGCCTCGGCTCTTCTTGCTCTTGAGTCCAAAAGATGTTGGAAACCTTCAGCTGTCCAGGTTTGGTTTGCCTGTCTCTCTGCAGCCTCTGATTTCTGTTTTTGGCTTGTTGAAACCCAACATGCATTTGTGCAGCCATAGCCTCGAGGACAGATGCTTTTCTGTCCAGCACAGTTGCAGGTGAAATCTAAATGATCATAGTCTGCCCTTTCTCCTCTGGCCTCAACAAGACGGTGTCTCTCTGCAGAAGTGCTGCTCACGACATGTTTTTTGTTTATCACATCTTTCAGAGTTACTGAAATGTGAATCCCAGGAGATCGACAGTTTCAAATATAGTCAAACGTTATCACAGTTGAAGAGATCGCATATTTTCTACATCCTTATATTTGTCACAGTCAGCTGATCGATGATTTTAATCATATTCTTAACTTTTCACTTTCATGGGATTTTCTCCCACCTGCTTCATGGACACCATCATTATCTCCTGTACATGAAAAAGCTCATCCTCAGACAGGATGCAGGCTTCAGTCATTTGTGATGGGCTCAGATTGGACCTGCTACACTTATACATTGAAAGCAGCTGAGGTGACCAGGATGGATGGAAAATATTTTCCTTGCAAATAATTGCATGTAATGTTTTTTTCTTACAGATTCTAGCTGCACAGAGTTTCCTGTGTTCACTCCATCTGCACTGGTAGTGAAGTACGGTGACCCAGCCAATGCTACATGTGTTGTATGTCAGAAGGACTGCAGTGGAGATGCTTCAGGTTTGGAGCACGCTATGGGAAAAGTTACACAAAATGGAACCACGATGTTCTGGACGGTTGACAGACTGACTGAATGGGACACATCTCTACACTGCTATCATACCAATAATGCTGGTGATCAGTGTACTAGCACTCTGGATCTAACTCTTTATCGTAAGTATGCTTACTTTATAACAGGAGACTCGTTAGTGAATTTTACATCACTTATAATTAGTTATAATTCTAAAGTGGTAATTAGTTTATAACCTTATTATTATATTTATTAATTCATAGATTAATTCAACTTCTTTATTTGTGGAAACATACAGTTGCATGGATTCATACTCTCAGCTAGACAAACCCCTAGTTTACATTCTGTGTTCTTTATATTTTTCTTTCTTTCCCTGTCTTCTCAGAGCCTCCAGAAAGTGTCTCCATCAGCTTTGTAAACCACACTGGGATGATGTTTGAGAATCAGCAGTACACCCTGCAGTGTAGCGTACAGAACGTAGCTCCTGTTCAGAGCCTCACTGTGACCTTCTACAGAGGAAACACAGCACTGGGTCACCTACAGTCCAACCACAGTGAAGAGAAGAAACCAGTGAATGAGTCCTTTACTCTGAACATCACTCGCAGTAGAGAAGATGATGGAGCCCAGTACTGGTGTGAAGCCAAGCTGGAGCTGGGACCAGCTGGACCACAGCGCCCTCCAGTGGTGACATCAGAAAAACTCCCTGTTATAGTTCACTGTGAGTCTGAGAGAAAAAAAAAAACAGATTTGCATTTACATGTGTAATTTTCATGGCTGTCTATGTAATGTAAGAGGTTTCCGTGCCTCAAATCATTTTCCCCATTTGTTCAATTTTCCATTGGATTATGACGAGAATACAATTTCTATCCTTAAAGTCTCAGACTGAAGACACATCTCTGACCAGTGAGACTGATCTTTTAATATCAATATATATCTAATATACAGTGGGTAAGGAAAGTATTCAGGCCCCCTTAAAATTTTCACTCATTGTTATATTGCAGCCATTTGATAAAATCATTTAAGTTCATTGTTTCCTCATTAATGTACACACAGCACTCCAGACTGACAGAAAAACACAGAATTGTTGACATTTTTGCAGATTTATTAAAAAAAGAAAAACTGAAATATCACATGGTCCTAAATATTCAGACCTTTTACTCAGTATTTAGTAGAAGCACCCTTTTGATCTAATACGGCCATGAGTCTCTTTGGGAAAGATGCAACAAGTTTTTCACACCTGCATTTGGGGATCCTCTGCTATTCCTCCTTGCAGATGCTCTCCAGTTCTGTCAGGTTGGATAATAAACATTGGGTGACAGCCATTTTTAAGTCTCTCCAGAGATGCTCAATTGGGAACATACATACATATTGTTCTTAGGGTCATTGTCTTGTTGGAAGTTAAACCTTCGGCCCAGTCTGATGTCCTGAGCACTTGGGAGAAGGTTTTCGTCCAGGATATCCCTGTACTTGGCCACATTCATCTTTTCCTCAATTGCAACCAGTCGTCCTGTCCCTGCAGCTGAAAAACACCCCCACAGCATGATGCTGCCACCACCATGCTTCACTGTTGGGACTGTATTGGGCAGGTGGTGAGCAGTGCCTGGTTTTCTCCACACATACGACTTAGAATTAAGGCCAAAAAGTCATCTTGGTCTCATCAGACCAGAGAATCTTATTTCTCACCATCTTGGAGTCCTTCAGGTGTTTTTTTTAGCAAACTCCATGAGGGCTTTCATGTGTCTTGCACTGAGGAGAGGCAAAGAGTGAAAAATTTAAGTGGGTCTGAATACTTTCCATACCCACTGTACACTACCTTATTATTTAATAGCGTTTCTTTATTTTCATGAAAATTGTAGATTCTTCTGAAGGCATCAAAACTATGAACACATATGGAATTATGTAGTAAACAAAAAAAGTGTGAAATAACTCAAAACATGTTTTATATTATAGATTCTTCAAAATAGCCACCTTTTCCTTTGATTACTACTTTGCGCACTCTTGGCATTCTCTCAATGAGCTTCATGAGGTCGTCACCTGAAATGTTTTTCCAGCAGTCTTGAAGGAGTTCCCAGAGATGCTCAGCACTTGTTGGCCTTTTTGTCTTCGCTCTGTGGTCCATCTCATCCCAAACCATCTCGACTGGGTTTCGGTCAGACGACTGTGCACTCCATCACTCTACTTCTTGGTCAAATAGGCCTCACACAGCCTGGAGATGTGTTTGGGGTCATTGTCCTGTTGAAAAATAAATGATGGTCCAACTAAATACCAACTGGATAGGATGGCATGCTCATTTAGTTTGCCTTCAATTTTGAATAAATCCCCAACAGTGTCACCAGGAGAGCACCCCCACACCATCACACCTCCTCCTCCATGATTCACAGTAGGAACTATACATGTAGAGACCATCCGTTCACCTTTTCTGCCTTGCACAAAGACGCAGCGGGTGCAAACAAAGATCTCAGATTTGGACTCATCAGACCAAAGCACAGATTTCCACTGGTCTAATGTCCACTCCTTGTGTTTCTTGGCCCAAACAAATCTCTTCTGATTGTTGCTTTTCCTTAGTGGTGGTTTTTTAGCAGCTATTTGACCATAAAGGCCTGATTCACACAGTCTCCTCTGAACAGTTGATGTAGAGATGTGTCTGCTACTGGAACTCTGTGTGGCATTTATCTGGGCTCTGATCAGAGGTGCTGTTAACTTGCGATTTCTGAGGGTGACTCGGATGAATTTATCCTCATCAGCAGAGGTGACTCTTGGTCTTCCTTTCCTGGGGCGGTCCTCATGTGAGCCAGTTTCGTCGTAGTGCTTGATGGTTTTTGTGACACATTCAAAGTTTTAGCAATATTCTGACTGACTGACCTTCAGTTATTAAAGCAATGATAGACTGTCTCTTTACTTAGCTCATTGGTTCTTGCCATAATATCAATTCTAACAGTTGTCAAATAGGCCTGTCAGCTGGGTACCAGCCTTCTGCAAAACACAACTGATGGTCCCAACGATAATTAAGAAGACAGGAAATTCCACAAATGAACCCTGACAAGTCACACCTGTGAGGTGAAAACCATTTCAGGTGACTACATCATGAAGCTCATTGAGAGAAGACCAAGGGTTTGTAACGCTGTCAACAAAGCAAAGGGAGGCTACTTTGAGGAATCTAAAATATAAGACATTATTTTTAGAGTTATTTATCATTTTTTCTTTGCTGCATAATTCCATATATCTTGCTTCATATATTTGATGTTTTCAGTAAGTATCTACAATGTAGAAAATAGTAAAAATAAAGAGAAAACATTAAACGAGAAGGTGTGTACAAACTTTTAGTAGTTTTTTGGTAGTGTATACTGTACATTATGTTTTGTATAAAGAGCAACTGCAGCAGTTAAATATAATGAAGTGGAATAAATAGTATAAGTATATTAGCATATGGTGAAAGTGAAGTATAGTATAGTGTACTAGAGACAGTAATTTGATACTTTCCTTTTTTTTTTTTTTTTTTTTTTTGCAATTAGACGGCATTTTAATGAACACATGTGGAGTCCGAACACTGTGCAGATTTCAGCGTCGAACTACCTTACAATAGTCAGAACAAAGACTTTATAGGGTTGGCAGTCTGCCTGTTGCCAGGCAGACTCAAACAAAGCATACGTCACTCCAAAACCACAAACGTTCAGTTAACTTTGAACACAGTTTTAAAAAAGAACATTGTCTTCGGCACGAACCCAGGTGCTTCCTGTCACCATCCTGCCCAGGCTTATCTTCTGGAACATCAGGTCCACGTTCTGCACAAACTGTCACTCATGCAGGCAGTTTTGCAGTCGCAAGCAAAACATAATTAAACTCTTTTTTTTTTTTTTTTTTAACCTGTCCCGTTTGGTTCTTTTGCCATCAGAATTAGTAATTTGATACTTTCCACTCTCCATGAATATGTGCTTCCATAGGTGTACTTCAGTGTGGACACAAGGGGCATGCTCAGTCTTTATGTGATAGTCATATTGCCTTTGACCTTTATTATGTATTATTTATTAATTTTAGTCCCCCTCAGTAACATATTTAAGATGAACATGATTCTTAAATCATCACAGTTTGATCACTGATGTGAGCAGGTGACATGAGCACATTTAATCAGGTAACTTCTGCAAACAAAGGAGGAGCCTGATGTCAGACACAACTGTTAACTCGCTACTCTGACTCACATCTGGATCCAGAAACCACCATACTTATATGTGCATCATATGACCTAGAGGGGATAACATTAAATGAGAAAATTTAGTAAAAACTCCAGAAAGCCTCAGAGGCTGACTGTACACAGTTCAGCAGAGATTAAAGGAATTGTCTGACTGTCAAAACAATTCATGTGTGCATCAGTGAATATTCTCTTTTAAATTACAAATGGTTGATTTTGCTAATATATTGTGTTCTGTTTCTTCTTCAATAATCACACAGATGGGCCTGAGCTAAAGGAGCCACCAAATCCAGATGTGATCACAATCACAGAAGGAGACACTCTACACCTGAACTGCTCCTCTGTGGGAAACCCCAGCCCCTCATACACCTGGACACTTCCAACAAATAGTCCTTCCTACAGTGGCAGCGTTCTCACTATTAAATCTGTCGGCTTTGAGCATGAAGGACAGTATATCTGCACTGTGAGCAACACAGTAGGGACTGTCACCAAGGAGTTTAACATTGATGTACAAGGTGAGTGTTGTCAGATACTTCCTGGAAAACGAGTCACTGAAGATCAATCATGACATTTCTTGTAGAAATGACACAGCAGTTGAGAATAATCCAATCTTTAATCCAAGAATTTAATTTATTGTGATTGTTTTGGTGTTTTTAATTTGCCTCGTGTATATTATTCTACTTTTCTTTTTTACAGTCAGCTCCGTCCCATACACATACATAATATGTGGAACCTTACTGGGAGCTCTGGTCCTTGTCGGTCTGTCACTGGGATGCTACTGTAAACGCAACCAAATCGGAAACTACAAACTCAGTAAAATTATTGTTACTGACAGCTGAAGAAATGACTGAATGGTTAACACCTGCTTTTGATACTGATTCTGATGAGCAGCTTGTAACTGTCTATCCTCTATGAACAAACTTCCTGTTTAGCACAAATGCAAGGCAAGCTTTCACATTTCTGATCATTTATGATCAACAGTTGATTTCTTTGTTTAAATGTTACAGATGTTTATACAGCTGTTGATGAGCAGTAGTCCCTCACCCTCTGTTTAGCCAAACTAAATTTATGGTTCTCTTCCATCCATCCATCCATTCGCTTCCGCTTATCCTTTCCAGGGTCGCGGGGGGCGCTGGAGCCTATCCCAGCTGTCATAGGGCGAGAGGCGGGGTACACCCTGGACAGGTCGCCAGTCTGTCGCAGTGGTTCTCTTCCAATTTTCTTAAACTCAATAGTAACAAATCAGAGCTTCTCCTGGTAGGCACTAAACCAACACTATCCAGAACTAATAGCTTTTCTATTACAATCAATAACTCGCCAGTCTCTGTTTCTCCATGTGTGAAAAGTTTGGGTGTCATCCTCGATAGTACTCTTTTAACTCACACATCAATAAAGTTACTCGGTCTGCATATTTCCATTTGTGTAACATTAATCGTCTCCGTCCTTTTCTCTCCCCATGCCGCTGCTGTTCTTGTTCATAGCCCGGTCACTTCCCGGATCGATCACTGCAACTCTCTTCTTTTTGGTCTTAGTCAAAAATCTCTCCATAAGTTTCAACGTGTCCAGAACTCTGCTGCTCGTATTATCACCAGGACCCCTTCTATGCACCACATCACCCCTGCTCTGCAGCAGCTTCATTGGCTTCCAGTCAAATACCGCATCAATTTCAAGATACTTTTGTATACATTTAAGGCTATTCATCATCTCTCCCCTTCATACCTCTCTGATCTGGTTCAGATCACCACTCCTTCTCGGTGTCTCAGATCCTCTTCCTCTCTTTCTCTCTCTGTCCCTTCCCCTCGGTTAGCCACCAGGGAGCGCAGGGCTTTCTCTGCTCCTCGACTTTGGGACTCCCTTCCTCCTGATATAAGAAATATCACTTCCTTCTCTCTTTTTAAGTCTAGACTCAAAACTCACCTGTTCACAATAGCCTATTCCACATAAGCTTTTCCATTCTGCTATTTTACATTTACTCTACATTTTATCTTTATAACTTTGTAAATTGTTATGCTTGTTGTTGTCATTGCTTGTCTCTATTCTGCTGTGTACAGTGTCCCTGAGTGTTTTGAAAGGCGCTTTTTAAAATAAAATGTGTTATTATTATTATTATTATCAATTTTATTATTAGTCTCAAAGCAGGGCCATAGGGTCTGCAAAATAATTTACTATCAGTTAAACAAATTTCTTTGTTATATCACAAAAACATCTGGGTGTCATTTTGTCTACAAAACAAACACATGGTGTCCTCTTCCCACCCTCGTACTATCAGTGGGACAAAGGTCCCTGTCAAAGATCACTGAGTGTGTGCAGGTGACCAGTATGTGTGGATATTTACTGGATATTTATTGCAATGTTATTATTCTTTGCATACTTCGGGCAACATCTTAATTGTCTTATTTTCCTTGATTGAAAGTCTTATATGATGTTAGCGATGTCTCATTGTTGCTTTTAGTTTGTTTTTGTTGTTCAGCTTAAGTACAGATTTCAGAGTTATGGTTGAATTATTATTTCATGTTAGATCCTTGTTTTCTTATGTTTAAGCAACAGCTGCCACTGTGTAATTATCTAACAACCTGCATTTATAATGACATTTATTTATTTGTTACAGAACCACAGACACAAAGATTAACGGAATATCATGTTAATAAGCTGTAACTGATGCCCCCTGGTGGTCACATCTTTTAAGAAACAAACGTCATTGTCCTTCAAATTTGCTGCAACAGGGTCTTCAGATCAGCGGCGCCTCCAGAATTTTTTCATTGGTGTGGCCATATTTCCATTTTTATTATGCTGTTGTCAAATATAGGTGAGTTAATATCACTGAAAACAGATACAAACATACAGACTTTTAACTTCATACAAAGTGCTGTCACTATTATGCTTGCAGTTTAATTAAATCACCCACAGTTTTTATTTCCTTTTTTAAATTTTTTTAGTTCAGTGAGAGAAGTGAATAATGTTTGGGTCTTGAACAAGTACGTTTACGGATCTGTGTTTGTATTTGTTAAAGTCTTTGTTTGTCCCATTTCATCCTCAGCTCATCCAAGTGCAGTTATGTGAACAAATCACTCAAATCCCTCCCTGTCATAGTCTCTGTCTGTCTGTCTGACTTCTGTAAGTGAACTTGCTGTAAAGCAAAGCACATCTGCAAGGGAAGGTTCATTGTTTATAATAATCATCAGTTTCATCTCTGATTTAATGTTACATTTGTGCTCTGCCAGCTGTTGATGAGCAGCGGATTTCAAAGTGGGGTTCAAGATCCTAAAACTTTATTTAATGTTTTTTTTAAACAAATAATTGCATCTAAGAGCACAAATGGTGTCAAGATTATAATAGATAAATATTCTCCCCTGTGAGGGGGTCGCTGGGCCCAAAAAGTTTGACTCTCTCGTGAGCTCCTCCTGAGGACCTTTAACAATGTAATACTTGTGTTTTACCACTAGAAGACGCTAGACATTAATCTTAGATACTGGAGGCAGTTGTAGAAACACGCTGAGCTGGTACTTTCCAATACTTCCAATGAATGAGAGGAGAATCGATTCATGTGAAAAATGAAAAATAAATAAAGACTGTAAGTGGGACTGCTTTTCCTGTTCATTCATCATACGTGAATGTGTCAAAGCTGAGTTTATTTACTGCTCATATTATCTTCATGTACAACAGTTAATATGAAAAAGCTGATGATCTGCATGAATCTGAACTTTTCAGTCAGGATCACAGTCAGAGCTACTATGGTAGTGACATAATTCTCCAGCCTATTTCCTGTTATTTAAAGGTTGAGCTATTCCCATGTCAGACAATCATAACATGTAATGAAATAACAATGACCTTTCTTTTCTCACATAATAACACCACACACACACATCAAACCTGGATTATTTATATGAATATTACCTGATTAGGACATTTTCACAAAGTTATGTAGTTTATACGTATCTCACTTTGACTCTGAATATAAATAACTGTGAATGGAGGGTTATTAGTGGGGAATCTATTGTTAATTGCCCCTTGGGGATAAATAAAGTCTGACTGACTCTGACTCTTCAGTGAGAAAATATGAACATGAGTTATTGCTGAAACAAACAGGAACTGAAACCATGCAGCATCAGTATGTTTTAATATTAGATGAGCCTAATGTGTTTGGACAGGCTGTAACCAGCACAAGCCTCACACACTTCTCACCTGACCAGCTGTCTTAAGAGGACAGTGTGCTACAGGCGAGGAGCGGGGAAAAGAAACAAAACAGAAAAATGGGAAACACTTAATATAATTAAATTCAGTAGATTAACTATAACAATAAAAACATATAAAAAAAAACTAGTATGAGTGTACACATAAAAACAAATAAGCTAATGAGGTCAAACAAAGGCGTAAAAGCATGAAAACCCTGACAGCAGAGTTTAATTTGATGACCAGGCCTACCAGTAAGTTAAACTTTAGAATAAATCAAACTAGAGTCGATCATGTCAAGCTGTCATTCCTGTTTTTTTTTTTGTTTGTAAAAGCTTTCAGTCTCTGTAAGAGGTATCAGTCATCACTCAGAGAGCTGTGACTTTTGCCTCCAGCGTGTGTGTTTTCTCCCCTCTGTGTGTTTGTGTGCATGTTTCATGTTTAAAAGTGTCAGGAGGACAGGTTAAGCGGAGGCAGACGGTTAAAACTGCAAAATGCAAATCTTTATGTCAGAGCTTGACTCAGATATGTGGAAGCAGTCAGATAATCAAAACAAACCAGAAGAGGAACAGGCAGAGGGCGAAGTCCAGAAATGACTTACCTCTGTCCCAAACTAGACAACTTTTAAGGTTCTTAAGCTACTTTAAAGCATTGTAACATTCTCATTTAATCTCCATAACTGAGGAATCTCTGTATGTATGTGTATGTGTGTGTATCATCTTTGTGGGGACCAAAAATTGGTAGTTTACTATACTTGTGGGGACCAACAGCCCTTATGGGGACAAAATCCTTATCTCTACGAGTTGAAGGCATTTTGATGGTTGGGGTTAGAGTAAGAGGTCAGAGAAAGTATTATGTCAATTAGATGTCCCCACAAAGATATGAAAACACAACTGTGTTTGTGTGTGTGTGTGTGTGTGTGTGTGTGTGTGTGTGTGTGTGTGTGTGTGTGTGTGTGTGTGTGTTTGTTTGTTTGTTTGTTTGTTTGTTTGTTTGTTTGTTTGTTGCATTTCTTGGGAACTGCCAGGTGTCTATTTTGAGGATATTTGTATAAGAGTGCTCTCATTTTGGGATGGTTTGTTTTCTGTTGGTATTTTGTAACTTCATGAATGAACATCAGAGATTAGCTCGAGTTATAAGGACAACCTTTCACTTAGCCTGAATAAAAATCAGTGGAAAAGCTAAAAATAAAAACTAGGCATTTTTCTTCTTCTTCTGTTCACTGGAGGCTGACAAACAAACTAGTGAAACTAAAGTAACTAAAGTATCACTCCCACCATTCCCACGGTTTTTGCCACCTTTACTTTCCATCCATCCATTCGCTTCCGCTTATCCTTTCCAGGGTCGTGGGGGGCGCTGGAGCCTATCCCAGCTGTCATAGGGCGAGAGGCGGGGTACACCCTGGACAGGTCGCCAGTCTGTCGCAGGGCCAACACACAGGGACAGACAACCATTCACGCTTACATTCACTCACACATTCACACCTAGTGACAATTTGGATTATCCAATTAACCTATCCCCTCAAACTGCATGTCTTTGGACGGTGGGAGGAAGCCGGAGTACCCGGAGGGAACCCACGCAAACACGGGGAGAACATGCAAACTCCACACAGAAAGACCCCGGCCTGACCCCAGGACCTTCGTGCTGTGCGGCAACAGTGCTAACCACCATGCCACCGTGCTGCCACCTTTACTTTCATTTCTTCTTTAACAATGGGAAACTCTGAAACAATGAATGCTACTCTGATTTGATTCATTATACTGTTCATGTGTTATGAATTTAAACAGAAACACGTATATGTTAAAAAAAAAAAAACAGCCACATCCATATGGCAAATCAAACTTTAAAACCAGTTATAAAAACTCACAAACACACACACACAAAATCAAGATGAAGCACAAACCTCCACTAATGCAGCTCAGTCTCTGAGCAGTGTTTACTTTTAGGGAATAGTATTGTCTTTTATACACATACACGATGTAGGAGCAGGTAATGGACAAGGTATTGATTTGTAAATAACTGGATGTGAATAACTTGAGCTTATTATATAATATTATACTACAGTATATTTCTAACTAACAAGTCATTGTCGTTCTCATTTTTAAAGATGTAACAAACTTTGGATTCAACTTGGAAGAAAGGCAGATGTAAAATATAAAATCAGGTCAGATATTAACTGTGAGATGATATTTGACTGTAAACTATAATGTCCTATTTAAGATCTCCAGTATCATTTTATAAATGTTGCTAATATAAAGAAAGGCTCTAAATTTTAACCACAGTTTTAAAGATAAAAGACATTTTATGAAAATTTAACCTTATTTGACCTCAAAGAAGCCGTCAGAGGTCCAAAGGAATCGTCAGGGCCTGGATCTGTGACCCAGTGTTTTAAGTTTATTTTGTATTTTTGTTTTTCTTATTGCATCAATGTTAAGTTCTTGTGTTATTTAGTTATGGTTTAGTTGAGTGATTTATTCTAGTTTATGTTTCATCCATGTCTCCGTATTTCTGAGCCTTTTCCTGTCTTCGATGTAAGTCGGTCTTAGTTATGCTTTCGTCTCCCTTATCTGTTCCCGTGTGTCTCTCCCTGTGTTCTCGAGCTTGTGTTGGCATGTCCACGTTTCATCATGTTTCACAAACACTGTGTAGCAGCAGGACCTCAGTGGACTCTAGACAAATTTCCATGACTCCACTCTACAAAATTTCATATTTTTTTTTTTTTTCGAAATGTCCTGTTTACCAACAGAATGACATCCAAACGCTACCAAAAACATAACTTCCTTGTATTTACTGAAAGAGCCCTGCTAGTAACATACAGACTTACAGTGACTCTACTTCAGACTATGGTTATCTGATAACCAATGTTTAATAGATCTGGAGAAAGGAGATGTTGAGCAGATGTTACACTCCTTAATTCTGTGGGTATAGTATTCTAGGAATGTGCTCAGTAAGATTCAAGATTCAAGAAGTTTGTCATATACACCACAAAACACAAGTTGTCATGCAAAGCAATGAAATTCTCACTTTGCGAGTTCCCTTCACTCAACTAAATAAACAACTAACTAAAATAAAGAATAAACTTAACTTTGAGCATAAGAGAAGTTAGAGAAATGTATTTTACAGCCCGTTTAATCATTTTTTCCCAGTTTAATTAGCCTTATTTCGCACAATAATGACGTGAATTTGAGTTTTTATCTCATGTTTTCAGATCCTGCTTATAGATTCTTTCTACTGATGTAGATGTGATCCAACTTGTCTGGTAGTTTATATGAGACAGAATCATGGCATGATGTACATTTTGGGGGCCTCAGTGGTTAAATCGTTCATTCAGCCATTATGAGACAGTTAATATTTCCTGTAGTTAGCTGAATCTTAACCTAGTGTGAGATCGATTGCTGATTCTGTTGTTGTAATTCTGATTCTAAAAATCTAATAATAATCCAGTGTCTCTGATATGTGGATTGTGAACTGCAACTATTTAGCTGTTGAATTTACATCTCTACATCCCTAAAATCTCTGACCACACTGAGCAGCACAGAGAAGCAGAGAGATAAGGTCAAACCGGAAAGCTCACACAGTCCAGTTTAACTTTATCTGGAGGTTTTGTCTGAAGCTCCAGTTAAACAGAATATAAACTCCTTCACCATTAGATGTTTAACAGTCCTCGTTCTCTCTTTCCTTCACTGCCCTGATTGGTCCCTTTAAGGCTTTCCAAGTCTTCATGCCCAGAAGCACCTCCCCTGTCACTTTAGTCCTGAAAAACCTTTTACTTCCTGACTCACTAACAAACTTGCATCATCGTGGTTGATTCTCCCGCTTACTTTCTTTCTCCTGCTAGAAACTGGAGTCCAGCCATCAAAATCCATGACATCACTGTAACTAACCTGAGACACCATCCTGGTCCAGTCAAACCATTAACCATCCATTTTGAATCACCATTGTCACTTGGATTTTTTTTTTTTTTTTTTTTTTTTTTTTTTGTAAGGGCGGCTGGAAAGCTGCACTCACAATCACAGGAAGTTCAGACTGGAATGTGCCAAGTGTCCTCAGACCATGAGGTGATGACAGCAGTGGTCTCTTTTAAGCATATACAGTGGCTTGCAAAAGTATTCGGCCCCCTTGAACTTTTCCACATTTTGTCACATTACAGCCACAAACATGAATCAATTTTATTCGAATTCCACGTGAAAGACCAATACAAAGTGGTGTACACGTGAGAAGTGGAACGAAAATCATACATGATTCCAAACATTTTTTACAAATAAATAACTGCAAAGTGGGGTGTGAGTAATTATTCAGCCCCCTGAGTCAATACTTTGTAGAACCACCTTTTGCTGCAATTACAGCTGCCAGTCTTTTAGGGTATGTCTCTACCAGCTTTGCACATCTACAGACTGAAATCCTTGCCCATTCTTCTTTGCAAAACAGCTCCACAACTGCCCTGTGACGGCCTCAGAGGTTGTCTCAGAGAATATTGAGAACACCATGAAGTCCAAAGAACACACCAGACAGGTCAGGGATAAAGTTATTGAGAAATTTAAACCAGGCTTAGGCTCCAAAAAGATTTCCCAAGCCTTGAGCATCCCACGGAGCACTGTTCAAGCGATCATTCAGAAATGGAAGGAGTATGGCACAACTGTAAACCTACCAAGACAAGGCCGTCCACCTAAACTCACAGGCCGAACAAGGAGAGCGCTGATCAGAAATGCAGCCAAGAGGCCCATGGTGACTCTGGACGAGCTGCAGAGATCTACAGCTCAGGTGGGGGAATCTGTCCATAGGACAACTATTAGTCATGCACTGCACAAAGTTGGCCTTTTTGGAAGAGTGGCAAGAAGAAAGCCATTGTTAACAGAAAACCATAAGAAGTCCCGTTTGCAGTTTGCCACAAGCCATGTGGGGGACACAGCAAACATGTGGAAGAAGGTGCTCTGGTCAGATGAGACCAAAATGGAACTTTTTGGCCAAAATGCAAAACGCTATGTGTGGCAGAAAACTAACACTGCACATCACTCTGAACACACCATCCCCACTGTCAAATATGGTGGTGGCAGCATCATGCTCTGGAGGTGCTTCTCTTCAGCAGGGACAGGGAAGCTGGTCAGAGTTGATGGGAAGATGGATGGAGCCAAATACAGGGCAATCTTGGAAGAAAACCTCTTGGAGTCTGCAAAAGACTTGAGACTGGGGCGGAGGTTCACCTTCCAGCAGGACAAGGACCCTAAACATAAAGCCAGGGCAACAATGCAATGGTTTAAAACAAAACATATCCATGTGTTAGAATGGCCCAGTCAAAGTCCAGATCTAAATCCAATCGAGAATCTGTGGCAAGATCTGAAAACTGCTGTTCACAAACGCTGTCCATCTAATCTGACTGAGCTGGAGCTGTTTTGCAAAGAAGAATGGGCAAGGATTTCAGTCTGTAGATGTGCAAAGCTGGTAGAGACAGACCCTAAAAGACTGGCAGCTGTAATTGCAGCAAAAGGTGGTTCTACAAAGTATTGACTCAGGGGGCTGAATAATTACGCACACCCCACTTTTCAGTTATTTATTTGTAAAAAATGTTTGGAATCATGTATGATTTTCGTTCCACTTCTCACGTGTACACCACTTTGTATTGGTCTTTCACATGGAATTCCAATAAAATTGATTCATATTTGTGGCTGTAATGTGACAAGTAAAGTAAGTAAGTAAAGTTTATTTATTAAGCGCTTTTCATAGACAGGTAGTCACAAAGCGCTGCACACAGAGATTAAAATAAACAGTACAATAAATAGCAAAATGCACAATATACACAATATATAATTTAAATGTAAATTAAAAAATATAAAAATGTAAAAAGCATTGGTCAACAGAAAGCTTGTTTAAACAGTAAAGTTTTTAACTGTTTTTTAAAGGATTCCACAGAGTCAACCAAACGTAGTTGTAGAGGTAGACTGTTCCACAGCCTTGGCGCCACAGCCTGAAAGGCTCTGTCCCCTTTTGTCTTCAGACGTGTTCTGGGAGCAACCAACAAACTCTGAGTCTGTGAGCGGAGACGGCGAGCAGTAGTGTATTTTGTGAGAAGCTTGGATAAATAATCTGGGGCTTGGCCATTTAGTGCTCTGTACGTTAAAACAATCATTTTAAAACGAATTCTAAAATCTATTGGGAGCCAATGTAAAGAACATAAAATAGGAGTGATGTGAGCTCGCTTGCTAGAGCGAGTTAGCAGTCTGGCTGCTGCGTTTTGTATAGCTTGGAGGCGAGAAAGAGATGATTTATCCAAGCTGGTAAACAGGGAATTACAATAATCTAAACGCGATGACACAAATGCATGGACAATTTTTTCCAGTTCAGCTAAGGAGACCATATGTCGCAGTTTGGAAATATTCCTTAAATGAAAGAAACAGGAACGAGACAGAGATTTTACGTGTGAGTCAAGGCCCAAAGAAGAGTCAAATATTACTCCAAGATTTCGAATATTTGGCTTAGCAGAAGAACAGAAAGGGGCAAGAACCTGACTGATTTTAGAATATAGATCAGGAGGAGCTATGATCATGGTCTCTGTCTTGTTCATGTTTAAAACAAGGTAATTGTTAGAAAGCCAATCAGAGATTTGAGTTAAAGCCTGGACTAGGGTGGACAGCCTATCCAGCTGATGAGGCTTAAAGGACATATACAGCTGAATGTCATCGGCATAGAAATGATAAGAAAGGTCACTAAAAGACTGAATAATGCCAGCTAAAGGAAGCATATAAAAAGAAAATAATAATGGACCCAAAACTGAACCCTGTGGAACCCTGCAGGTTAGGGCAGCAGTGTTGGAGGAGAACCTATCAGTCCTAACAGAAAAGGTCCTGTCTGATAAGTAGGAAGAAAACCAGTCTAAGGCGGTGCCAGATATACCAGCCAGAACCTTCAGCCTGTTGAGTAGGATTTTGTGGTCGATGGTATCGAAGGCTTGCGCTAAGATCTAGCAAAATGATCACGGAACAATTTCCTGCATCAGATGCCATTAGTAGATCATTATGGACCCTTAAGAGAGCGGTCTCTGTAGAGTGCTGCTTTTGAAAGCCAGACTGAAAAGGGTCAAAAATCTGCAATCGGCATAGTAAGGACCTGAACTGATTTTCTACAATTTTTTCTAGTAATTTACTTATAAATGGCAATCTTGAAATAGGACGATAACTACTAGGGGAGGTAGGATCTAGATTCTGTTTTTTTAACAGAGGGGTTACCTCAGCGTGTTTAAAATAGGACGGAACGCAGCCTTGCCTCAGTGAATTGTTGATGATGGATAGTAGTGTGGGACCAATGCTGGTGAGAGTCCCAGACAGAACAGAGGGAGGTAATATATCTAAGGAGCATGATGAGGATTTCATTTTACCTATTACTGCAATTAAGTCATTGAGTGTGATTGGAGAAAAAGAAGTAAATGACCCGGGACAACAAGGGGCATCTTCATAAGGGGAGGCACTTGAGGAGATTTTGGATCTCAAGTCCATCACCTTATTTACAAAGTAATTAAGGAAAGTGCTACAGTCTTCATCAGAAAGTAACACAGCATGCTGAGTTGGAGGAGAAACAATACTGTTGATGGTATCAAATAGAATTCTTGGGTTATTTTTATGACGATTTATGAGATTATTGAAGTAAGAGGCTCTGGCCTCTTTAACTGACTCATTAAATAAGTGAAGAAGTTCTTTAAAGTGTTCCCGATGGACAACCAGCCCAGTGGACTTCCAGAGACGCTCTGCTTTTCGACAGGAGCGTCGAAGACCACAGGTTTGATTATTTAACCATGGTGTGCAGGAACTAACAGTGCAATGACTAGTTTTGAAAGGAGCAACCTGATTAAGAATGGCAAGACAGTGTTCATTAAAAGAATTAATAAGGATGTCAACCTCATCAGAAGAAGGTTTAAAATTAAAAAGAGAAGAAAACTTTAAAATGACAGAGTCATCAATGAAGCGGCTGCGCTTAATAAAACTTTGGGGAAGAGACTCTGAATTGAACAATACATTAAAAAAGACTGACTTATGGTCACTAAAAGAAACATCATTTAAATTCATGTGGTCAAGGGAAACACCACAGGTGAAGACCAAGTCCAGAGTGTGCCCAGCCGTGTGAGTAGGACCTGATACATGTTGAACAAAATTGAAAGAGTCCATAATGCTCAGGAACTCCTTAGTGGTACTATTTGATGAGTCCTCTGCATGAATGTTGAAGTCACCAACAATGATGACCTTGCCCAGTTTAATCGTGGAAGTTAAAAATTCTTGTAGGTCTGACAGAAAAGATGCAGCAGATCCAGGTGGACGATAAATTAAAATGCCGTATATGGGCTGTTCTCGTCCAATTTTTATCATAATCATCTCAAAAGAGTCGTAACAGCTAGAGGAGATCATCTGGCATAAGAATGTCTTTTTGAAAATTACCGCTGTTCCACCTCCTCGTCGAGATATCCGAGGTGCACAGAGAAATGAACAGTCAGCGGGACAAAGCTCTAAAAGATGTGAGAAATCATTCTCACGCTGCCACGTCTCAGAGATAAACATAAAATCAAGCTTCTCCGTACAGAACAAGTCATTTAAGATATAAGACTTGTTGGCAATTGAGCGGGCATTAATTAACATCCATTTAACGCTGTGACTCACCGGGACAGGGGTAGGGTTTCCAGCAACAGAGTTCGTACTATGCGGTACGCTGCGCAGCAAAACAGGGTTCCTGCCGCGATGAGGCATTGCTTTCCATGCTTTTAGGTGCAGGCCTGGGTGGTAAACACAGTGGGTTGTGGGGATTAATCCAGCTCCGACAAGTCTCAGGCGGATCTTACCGCTAGCAGCCCAGGAATAAAGCCCACGAAGATCTGCCTCTTTCCGAAGACGACGGAGCAGGACAAGAAAGCCGGCTCTCTTCCCCCGCTTCCTCCGACGAGGCCTCTGAAGCAAAATTGAGCTGACCGGCAAGAGTGGAGGTAAACCGGGTGCTGCGTCGCGCTCAAGCGGTGGTGGGAAAACAACGTCGTATCGTTGACTCTGAAAGTTATCCATGGCAGATTTGATCGCCAGTAACGCATGGCGATCATAAATCCGAAGGGAGATGACACCGGACAAAACTGTAGCAAGAACACTTGCATAACATATAAAGTAAACAAACACACGGACGGAGGCAGCGGCACAGCCAAACACAGGCGCCATCTTGCTCGCCAAAATGTGGAAAGGTTCAAGGGGGCCGAATACTTTTGCAAGCCACTGTAGTTGATCTCATTTGACATTTAAATCCAGTATTTAGTTATGTTGGAAGTGATTAATGCAAAGTAAAAGTGGTTTAGTTTCTTTGTATTCAGATCATTTCTTAGTGTTTGCTTGTTTTTCCTTTTGACCTCTGTTTGTTAGGTCACTTTTTGCCACTTCAGTTTTGTCCAAACTTAATTTGTAGGTTTTGTGGAAGCTGTTGGTTTGTTGTGTTTTGTTGCTTTTTTGTTACTATGTGATTCAGCCTGAGTTTACTTCCATTAATGGCTCAAAACTATGATTTTCTCTTTCTAAAACTATTTTGATTCTTTTTTGATGATCAAATAAAACCCACGCGTTTCACAACCAACCAACCAGTGTTCAGTTCATTTCCATTCTATTTAAATAACGCATTTTACATTCAATAGCAAACATCATGAAGATAACTCTAAAATGAAGCTAAGCAACTGGAATCTGGGATGACAGCCTTACAACAGCAAACTCCATCATTAGCCACCATTTTTTTTTTGCATTGAGAGCTTCTGTGTTACTACTTTAAGTTCATTTGTCTACTTCTACTTAATGTTTTTTTTACTTGAGTAACATATTACATGCCTTAGTTTCTGTAGCACAAACCTTTTACAGATTCATATCAGTGCTTTTACTTAGATTAATAATAAAAACGATGTTTGGTGTGAATAACAAATTGTAGCTCATAGCATACCAACAGTATGACTTGAAAACATTTTATAAATGACTAACACGTTCAGAATTTCCTTATTTAATGTTGCCATGGTTTCAGTGGTTGGCTCACAACCAACATTTTTGTATCTGCCTCAAAAACTGAAAACCAAAGCATTAAAATGAGTCCTAAAAGCAAAGGGAGGCAAGATTTTAGTAAACACAGAAGCATTCTAAGCCTTCTAAGCAGTTCTAAGGGAATGTTTGGGCTCCTGTATGTCACATTTAACCCTTCTTGATGATACCCAACAAGTTTGAAGCAGAAATATTGCTTCAGTGACAAGTTATAGGCGGCAATCACTTTTTGACAGGCTGAAAATAGCATTTTATCAGTTTTATTGTTCAAGAGAACAATAAAAGAGAAGGTTATCTAGCAATTCTAAGGGATTGTTTGAGATATAATATGTCACATATATCCTTTCTGAATGACTTCCAGCAAGTTTGAAGCAGAAATATTGTTTCAGTGACAAGTTAGAGACCACAATCACTTTTTGGTAGGCTGAAAATGGCATATTATCGATGTTAATGTTCCTTTAAAAGTTATTCAGCATTTCTTAGAGACTGTGTGGGATATAATATATCACATTTAACACTTCTGAATGAAATCCTGCAAGTTTGAAATAGAAATATTGTTTCAGTGACAAGTTATAGTCCAATCACTTTTTGGCAGGTTGGAAATTGCATATTATCAGTTTTATTGTTCCCTTAAAGGTTATTCAGCAGTTGTAAGGGACTGTTTGAGATATACTATTTGACATATGACCCTTCTGAATGACATCCGCCAAGTTTGAAGCAGAAATAGTATTTCAGTGACAAGTTATAGACCACAATCACTTTTTGGCAGGTTGGAAATTGCATATTGTCAGTTTTATTGTTCCTGTACAAGTTATTCAGCAGTTCTTGGAGAGCTTTTGGGATATAATATATCACATGTAACCTTTCTGGAATATATCCAACAAGTTTGAAACCGAAATATTGTTTCAGTGACAAGTTATAGGCCACAATCACTTTTTGGTAGCGCTAAAATGCCATGTTCTCAGTGGTTATTCTGAACAAACAAGAAAGAGTCATGGTGATACCGGCACAATAGGTCTTTATTGTTTTAACTACTATTCGACAGTCTTATAACAAATATGAACAACGAGAGAAGAGATACTAAACCTGTAGGCATTAATTATTCCATCGTGATGCGTGTAGTCATTCGTGACTGCGCTACACACTGAAAGCAACCTTCTGATAAGCGTCATAATTCTGTTACAAGAAACGTTAAAGTTCCATAAATGCATACCTTTGCCTAATAACAAAGGCATAAATGTCTTTGGGTTTTTTTCCCCACGTTATATCAGTTGCACGGAAGTAGCTGGCAACGCAAGTAATCCGGGCGCTGCAGCTTTAAGCAGCTGCGCGCGCTCCCGCGGACGGCAATCACTTTCTGCCAGACAATCACTTTTGGTGTTGTGCCAAAAACTGATTGTCTGCCAAAAACTGATTGCTCGTATTTAAACTGCTATAAGTAACTTGTTGGGCTATAATATGTGAAACATATGTCAAATGCATCCCTTATGGATGACATAAAGTCATCTTGAGCCAAAAACAACATTCGTGTAACAAGGTAGAAGCCACAATCAGTTTTTGGCAGTGACTTTTATATAACCTTTATTTATGCAGTTAAAAAAAATCTCATTAACATTAAAAATGTTTTTTGTAAGAGTAAGCTGGCAAAGAACTATTGCCAGAAGAAATGGCAATAGTTCAGTAAAAATATTTTAAGTGGGGATAAAGGACCGGATTGGTTATAATGTAAGTACAATAACACAGAGTTGTAAAGATACTTGAAAAACAGATAATTTTTTAATTCTATATATAACCCCTTTGTAAACCCTGTTCACCGAAGTCTATTTACGAAGATACGTAAAGATATTACACATAAAAAATACACAGAAACATTGGAAATCAGTTTTTGGCAGGCAATCACTTTTGGGCACAACACGGGTAGTGACAAGCGGCAATAAAGAAAATGGTGGCTCACGAAGCAGATTAAGAATACGTTATTCATAAGCTTGAGAACAGAATATTACATTTTCGATTTCACTTTCCCAAAGAGAAGACCAGCCCGCTGATCCCCGCCCACAGCTTATAAAAGAGACTGGGCCTCCATGTTGCTATCTTTTCTGCTCTCAGTTCATTACAGACACCATCTGGCAAACAAACTTTGGGCTCGGAGATTTTTTATTAACAAACATTTTTTTCGTTTTCTCAACGAAACTATCCGGACACGATGCTTTCCTGTTACCTTTTCCTCATTATTTCTTTGATGATCTCCTTCCGAGACGTCCGTGTGTCCACCTTTGGTAAGTGTCCCGTTATCTGTTTGCTCACAGATTTTTCCCGTAGTTTTTTGGGGGGTGGGGGTTGCTTTGGGTAGAGTGTTGCTGCTTCAAAGTAATACAACAGTTTGACCCTTCGTGTTTTTATTATGAGACTTAGACATTTAATTATTTCATTATGTCTCATGTTATTAAATAAATGGGGGGGGGGGATTAAAGAAATCAACATAAAGTTTTACTAGCAAAGCTTAAGTGCTTCTCAGAATCGACCTCCAAAGACCCCTCTACCGATGGAAAAGCATTCTTCCTAAAGCTGTTCCTTCATTTGGTGTTTTGGTGGTGGCTGAGAAACCAGACAGTGTATAAACTAGAGCGATAAAAACGTATTACAAAGTGGCTCCATGGCGCAGTGATTTACGAGTTCTCCGCTTTGATCCATTTGGGACTGTGTCCGGATGGCATCGGACCTAAAAATCTGCCACATCAAACTTCATCAAGCTTCCCGCTGTGCTGATCTGTTGTTGGGAGCAGCCGAAAGTAGCTTTCCTATAAAGACTGTCAGACAGTTTCCATTTGTGATGAATGTATTTGCTTAGCAGGAGAGTTAGGAAAACTTCATTCAAATAAACTATAGTAGCCTGTAACCTCCACAGTTACAGTTACTCTTTTTCAAACATCTAGATCTGGTCACGCTAACCCACACTGACTTTTCATCTCCACTTCACGGTATCATACTGGCGTCACAGTTGCCAGCGTCACACCGTGACGCCGTGTTACGGTAGCTTACCGTTCTGCAGGATGATACCGTTTTTTGCTGTTGTGGTATAATACTCTTGGACAAATTATGGTAACGCACCGTAGCCTTTTTTACGGTATCCCATGGCGCCAGTGACGCCAGGGAGATATGTCGTTATGTCGTAAATTACGCCAACAAAGTAACATGATACTGTGATTAAGAAATTGGTATACTACCGTTTATTCACGGTATGTCACTGTAAGCCCGCTACAAGGTAACAAACTGCAATATATTTACCAGTAACTTACTGTTATCACGTACCAAAAATATTCATCTCTGCTAGAGGATACCGTGTTCCTACAGGCGGTCATTTACTATTTAACACGTCGTAATTACGACGTGTTACCGTAATTTCAGGAAACGGTAACATACTGTAAGAGACCTAAGGGTTCCAAAAAAAAAATAATAATAAAAATGTGTATACACACACACACACACACACACACACACACACACACACACACAATATAATTCATGTGCTTTACACCACTTTTTATTTCTGTTCTGATTTTCCTCTGCAGAAATACATATTTCCGAAATCAAAAACCGAAAAGAACTGAAAACATATTTTGTTTGAGGAAGCACTTGTTTTTACTAAACCATTTAACCCATGTATTTTCTCAGATAGTTGTACAAACAATAACGATAGTAGCTATGTCATATCCATATCATAACAGACAACATATGCTCAAGTGATGGCATCGTTGGCACCATAAAAATAAACTGAAGTGAAATGAATAGAACATCAAGCCCCACACTTCTGCCTCTATATACACCTTGTCCAAAATACTGGCTCACACTACCAAATCAATGCACAAAGCAGGGTCCACAAGGACATGGATGAGCATGTGTGGTGTGAAGGAACTTGACTGACCTGCACTGAACCCTGACCTTGCTTTGTGGACTGAGTTCATTGATTTGTAGGGTGAGCCAATACACGTGACAATAAAAGTGTAAGTACCTGAAATAAATTTTAACAAACTGGTAAAAGAAGGAAAAAAAAATCAAAACTGTTGCACTCAAAAAACCTATTGGACAGAGACAGCGTCTTGCAAGATGGCGAGAGAGCTTGTCTTCATTGTTGTTCGTCTTGTGTAAATGTCCAGAAAGCATGGGCCATGGATCATCTGTGGAGACACAGGTAACAACACATTGTTCACTTAAATTATACAAGAAATTCACTATAAATGGCAACAACAGTTACCTAATTTGAAGTTTTCCGCTCAAATTCAGTAAGCCACTGGAGGAAAGTTGTGACATGAGGGTTAATGTGAACAACCTTTCACTTCACAGTGGTCCCAGTCTTTCTGCTTGTCCCAACCTTGGAGGTACATTTTGTTCCCTCTTCAGGGTTTATCCTTACAAAAAAACCTTAAAGCATGCCACAATAAACAGTAACATACAGTAAAATTGAGTTGTTATGTTTTGAATTCAAAATCCTGCTCCTCACATACAAGGTCTTAAATAATCAGGCCCCATCTTATCTTAATGACCTCGTAGTGCCATATCACCCTATTAGAGCACTTCGCTCTCGCTCCGCAGGCCTACTTGTTGTTCCTAGAGTATTTAAAAGTAGAATGGGAGGGAGAGCCTTCAGTTTTCAGGCCCCTCTTCTGTGGAACCAGCTTCCAGTTTGGATTCGGGAGACAGACACTATCTCTACTTTCAAGATTAGGCTTAAAACTTTCCTTTTTGCTAAAGCATATAGTTAGGGCTGGACCAGGTGACCCTGAATCCTCCCTTAGTTATGCTGCAATAGACGTAGGCTGCCGGGGATTCCCATGATGCATTGAGTTTTTCCCTTCCAGTCACCTTTCTCACTCACTATGTGTTAACAGACCTCTCTGCATCGAATCATATCTGTTATTATTCTCTGTCTCTCTTCCACAGCATGTCTTTATCCTGTTTTCCTTCTTTCACCCCAACCGGTCGCAGCAGATGGCCCCGCCCCTCCCTGAGCCTGGTTCTGCTGGAGGTTTCTTCCTGTTAAAAGGGAGTTTTTCCTTCCCACTGTCGCCAAAGTGCTTGCTCATAGGGGGTCATATGATTGTTGGGTTTTTCTCTGTATTTATTATTGTGCTATCTACTGTACAATATAAAGCACCTTGAGGCGACTTTTGTTGTGATTTGGCGCTATATAAATAAAATTGAATTGAATTGAATTGAATTATGTGAAAAAAAACGACCTAGTTAGGGATAATTCATTCATCATCTATCACAATTAGCTGACTGTTCAAACATATCTCTGAATCAGTTCCAATGTTGCACACGCTGACTCCTGGTATTCCAGGTTCAATACACAGAATGAACCAAAGAAGACTGACATCGCATCAGCAAAGGTGTTCTCTTTGTCCAGCTCAACAATTACACGCCCCTCTGCACTCACCATCCAGCAGGTGGCGGTAATTAAACTTTGTCCTGTATAGGGGCAACATTGTCGTTATGCAACATAAAATAATTTCAATACTTCACTTCTTCACACTGTCTAGATAATCATGAAGCAAATAGCTACGTACAGTTAATTATTAATGGCCTTATGTATAATTGTACATAATTGGGAATTATTCTGCACATTAAACACGCTTAACAAAGAATCAGCCCAATTAAATTACCAGAGATGAATCAACTGTATGGTTATTTTGGAGTTTATAGTTTGTGCCGCTGTTAAACTTTACAGTATTGACTTCAGTATTTCTGCTGTTGGTGTAGCTAGACTACTATGTTGATCAGTAATATGTAATGTGAAATTTGATATTGTTACCTTGCTGGATTCACTGAGACACATGTCCAACAACCTTGGTTTATAAAGGAAATTACAGAAATGTGAGCTAAATAAACAAAGACTGGATACCTGTGTCCATGAAAAGCTCCTGTGCCAAACAGAAATTTTAATATGGTCTAATCAGCTCTATTTCATAAATGACTTCTTACCAAGTATAATCAGCCTTGGGGTGATTGGCAGGTTGCTCTCTGCTTCAAGGGACATCCTGGTAGATGTTTCCTGCCAGAAAAAGGACCAAGACATTTTATGTAACGAAAAGAAAAAAAAACAGGACAGCAAGCAACAGCATTAAACATAGAGCTGTATGAAAGAGGCTTACATCTGCCAAGACAAAGAGGGAGTCTTCGTTTTCCTTGTAATACTTCATCATGAGAAGTATGGCTGCTCTGCCAACCTTGTTATTGGTCAAAACTTCCTCACTTTCTATCTGCTGGAGAAGTGTCCTTATACCAAGGTTCCATTTGAGCTTCTTGGTGGAGAAATAGTTAATAATCCTTCTGCCTTTGGTTATGAGGGCCTGACTTAAGCGCTCACTGATATCAATACCTGTGGGTTTGTGAAAGTGGTTTGAAAGACCTTTCCGAGTAAACAAGAATGGCCACTGCTCCTGAATTTCAGCTACTGAAATTGAGGGACAACTGTTGATAAGCTGCCGCTGAGAAATATATGTGAGGCACATGAAGTCATCCACATCAGGTCTCTCCACAGCTCCAGGTCCTTGTGAACAGGATGTCTTTCTTTTCCTCTAAAGAAGCTGGCGTTTCCCCCTCAGGAAGTTCGACTGGCTGCCAATTAATACAACCATAGCTATCAACAAGGCATCTAACTTTTTTAGGTGGGGTTGCATTACTGTTGGGACTGCAGTCTTCCTCATTCCAGGTTCTCTTTGTTTGACAAAGTCTATGTGTTGTATTATCTCGATTAACATGTTCAACTCTAGATTTGATGCTTCTTAGTAGTGAATAATGTTCACAACCCAGTCTTTCTCCCTTTTCAGTAAAATCTGCAAATGTTTGAGGGTATCTGTTTACAATGATTTTAGCAACCTCTTCACAAGATGCACGTTTAGGGTTTCTGCAGTGAACTTGCATGGCCTCCACAACAATTCTAACCATACTTCTCCTGTCCTCTGGATGAGCTCTGTCTCCTCTTGTGATTGCATGCGACAGTCGGAGTCTGGAAATCTTTCCCAAGGAATCTGTAAGTGTGAGACCCAAGAGCTGGAGTAATGGTTGTACGTAGTGGTGAACGTGGAGGAGGAGGGGTGAGGTGGATGGCTTGATGTTTCAGCTGATGCAGCAGGGCAAAGCTCCAGAGTAATGGTGTCATTCAGGTTCTCTAGTCTGTGGCCATCTAAAACAAAAAAGAGAGATCATTGGAAAAGCTACTTTATATGGCTATTTCAACAAATATGTCCTCACTAAAAGATGAACCCTGCAATCAGAATTGAGTAGTAACAGAAAGGCAGTTTTGGGGACCTTGTCTGAAGATGAAAAGAATCAATCCCAGGACTGCAACTACAAACTCAAGGACTTGGATTGAAAAGTTGAAAAATACATTGAAAAATACACTATGTTTTACAGTTGTCACAATGTCCACACTTAGTACTACGACTACCAATGAAAGATTAATGGTGTTAGATTCAGTGTCTACTTTTGTTGATGTTTTCCATGTTAATTAACTACCAGACAATGTGAGCCCCAAAAGGCTCTTCAATATCATACTGTCTAAGTACATGTGTAGAATGGTATGGTGAAGAAAAAAAAAAGCTAAACGGTGACATATAAGTCTATGAGTGACCTTCAAATCATAGACTCAAGTCTATGAGTCTGTGAGTGGTACAGAACTTACACAAACCTCCTTTAAATGCAAGAAGTAGTTTGAATTGGTGTAAGAAAGGGTTTGAGATCAGTAGTAATATACCTATAGCTTTTTTTGCCCCCCCCCCCCCCCCCCCACACCCCACCCGCATCCCCCTCCGCGTCCATGTGCGCGCGAACGGACCTTGCGCGTGAACGGACTTTGCGCGTGAACGGACTTGCGAGTTCAGAGATCATATGTTTACATGTGTTTAATAGCGTTTTATTTAATGAAACCATTATGTGTTTTAATTAAACTCTTTTTTAAAGGATTGTATAGGTCTCGGAGTTCTGTTATTTAGACATAGATGATTTAATTTAACTAGTTTAGGGGTATTTTTCTTTAGGGCTCTGAAACACACAGGGGTGTAATAGTTTCAAACAGAAAGTTTTTTACACCTTCTAAAAACACATATTCACACACAGCATTTAATTTAACTAGTTTTAGGGGTATTTTTCTTTTTCTTTAGGGCTCTGAAACACACAGAGGGTAATAGTTTTTTTAACAGAAAGTTTTTTCCACCTTCTAAAAACACATATTCACACACAGAGGCTAATAGTTTCAAACAGAATACCACAAACAGTATGCATTCCTTTAGAAATGGGATTCTTAATTCTGCAACAGCTAGACAGAGGGGGGTTACAGTTAGACCCCCTACAGTCAGCAGAAGAGGTCATCCTTATCAAGAGCATCTCAATTGTACTGCCATAGTTTTCAATACAAACAGTCTCCTTTATCTTATGGCAGAGGTCCGGCTGTGCTAGGTCCATCGGAGCCACTATAGCTTTTATCATGCCATTACACCTTTATCTCTACATCTCAGAGGCCAGCTGAAACCAAGCCCCACACCTATATAAAAATGCCCTAAGCAGCCACACTAACCCTTTACATCGGTCATTGAGAGCATAACACTTTCGTTCATCAGCACGAGCATTTTACTTTTAATTTAACTAGTTTAGGAGCATTTTGCTTTTCTTTACCGCTCTGAAACACACAGAGGCTAATAGTTTTCAAACAGTGTCACAAATAACATGTATTCCTTTAGAAATAAACTATGATACTTCTAAAAACAAACAAACACATATTCTTTCCTCATGACTAGCCAATTCACCATTTTATTTAAATATCTGAATTTTCGGAATAATGATCCAAGCGGGACACAGAGGCTGCTAGTTTAACGCACCAGAATGCAAATATAAATAAATGCATGACTATCCTGAGAGCTAGCTGCAGCGACACCTTTCTTTCAGACGGATGCCTGGATGTGCGTTGGAGCCGACTGTGCTACCCGCACACAGCGTTTCTGACCTACGGGCGCTGCTTATACAACAGAGAAAAGCAACAATACAGCGTGTTTCTCTGCTCCAAGACATCGGGGGGCCTTTCACACGGTAAGCATGTCTGTTATACCCAGCGCATAAATGTCTGTATGTCAGTGCTGATTATACAAACCCTGTTTAAAATGTGACACATATGTTGTCCGAAAACAAATCCTCTAAATTTGCAAAGTTACTGATTTAAAAATATATTTTCGAATTTTTAGTTGCATGACAAACACACGATAGACTCTTGAGCGTATTTATTTATATAGCTACATTCACAATGGTACAACCATGCTAAATAAAAGATGCCCAAGCACCAAAGCACTCTAATGCAAGCCTCTAAACTACATGTTGATAAGTGCATGAAGTTAACCTCTACAGCTGAAAACAGTTTGTATCCGCACTCTGAGGGCCTACTGAATTGTTTTTAATATTGCGCTTTTTCACGAACTGCAGATGATGAATTCCTCTTTATTGGACATAATGTCCTTAAGCTATTGTTGCTCATACTTACAGAGTTCCCTAGCTACTTCTTTACTATGTCAGTAAACTTTTCGAAAAGGAAGGTGTTGTAGATTTAAAGAAACATCCTAATTGAAGCAAAGGCAAAAAATTGGAATGAATTTTATGTGACTGTTCATATTAAAGCCAACAACAAGTGAAAATCCAAAACCGACTCCAATCCTTTGTATTAATGATCTCCCCCTCTCTCTCTTCTCTCTCTCTCTCTCTGGGTGTGTGTGTGTGAGTGTGAGTGTGTGTGCCCTCACAGAAGGAAGGTCACAGCAGGAGCTTTTTCAAACGCGTTTCCAATCATTTTTACAAGAAGTGTAGCTCATACAATGGTATTATTGTATTATTTGCGATACTTTATAAATATGAAACTCTAAAGATTTTGAGCTCATGCAAATTGTGAAACAAGAATCTAAATATTTTGTGTCACAGTGATTTCTATAAAAGCATGTTGTTTATGGGGATAATGTAACAAATCTATTGTGGCCCTATTAATGATCAATGGTGATTGAAGAGGAAGCTTGAACCCAGGCTCCGGACATCTTCATGACAAGCGACAGCGCAGACATCTACTAATGAGAGAACACTGTGATATGAAGCATCGTTAAAGTGTCACTTCAGTAATGTTTTTAATAGATGTCTTTAAAACACTAAACTCTAATTTCTGGGGCTTTATTTTAAGTTTACAGAATATAACATGTGGTAAGACGACGAGTTTTACTTCTCACAGGTCGTGTTATGTGTATCTATTTATCATGTATGCTACTTTGCTCTGTGGACTGTAAAATGTTTCATTGTGTTCATAAAATAAACCAGACTTTCACCGTCTGAATCTTTTACTGTTTTTTCTGCTTTTGTTCACTCCAAGTTTGACAAACCTACAGACATCCAGAGTTAACTCACTAACAATGTGGAGCAGTCTCAGTGTATTTAGCTGCTTTTTCCCTAAACACAACCAACTGAGAGAAACGCTTGTAGTCCTCACTTTGGTCATTTTGAACGTTGAAGGAGATTTGTTCCATAGACACCTCATACTAGTGTTCTATTTAAATTCAGATTACTTTTATAGTTTGCAGTTTCTTTACTAACACATTTGTAGATAAGTTTATTGCTGAACCACACAGCTAGCAGTCTCACTCACTCTCTAGGTTTTGAAGTTTTGTGTGTGTGTAATGGTTTAGTCTATCAAACCTTACCTTTTTCTCCCCAGTATCACAACAGTATGACTCCCAAAGTACGGATCAGTAAACAATCAATGATTCTAAAGCCAGAACAGAAAGATACAGTTGGAAGATGCATGATTGCATTTTTATGACGCATAGTAAAACTACCCCCCCTTCTTCTCTGTGTTGTTGTTGTTCTCGTGTGTGTGTGTGTGTGTGTGTGTGTGTGTGTGCCTTAGAAGTCAAATTATACATTAGCCACACTTAAAAAAACAAAAAACATCTGAATTTCATTTAGAACTGAGATTCTAAGTTGTAAGCAGAAATCTTATGCTCAGCCACAAACATGTTTCCCCACTTTCACAATGCTGAGGTGTCAAATCCACAACCCCCAACAGATGCTTTGTTACACGCGGGTGTGAAGGGCAAGCTTTACTCACACAGCCTCACACACAGTAGATTTTTAAAGTTTTTGGGGACAGTGGTTTAGCCACAGATGTAACTTCTACTTTTGATAAAGATCACTCCACCTGTTTATTTCCTAAGAAATTAAGCATCTTTATTAAGCTCTCATTTATACATGTCTACACAATAATAGACACCGTGTGCTCTGTGACATTATAGTCTTCTACTTCAGCGTTCATTGGTTTGCATTTTAAACTCCCAGCCTTTCAGGTTGTTATGAACGACTTATATTTCTAACATTTTGTGATATAAAAGTGAACCATGTGGGTTTTTTTAAATTTTCTGTGTGACGGAATGACTTAAGACACGAGTTATTTAAACAATTCTAAATGAAAGTGTGATGGTCATAGTACTTTATGTGGGCCAAATATGTTAAGGATAATGTTTATCAATGTAAAATTGCAAAGAACCTTTGAATAGATTATAACATTTTGTAAACAGTTACCTCAGAAGCTGTACTGTCAGCCCTATGTATGTAAGGTGAAACTTTCCACAGTACTTACACTTAAGTAACTAAACACATAAAGTCACCCTTTACCAATAATCCACTGCTCCTTGAAAAAAGTAGCACAAACAGACAACTGACTCAGCAATGATGAGTAGAGCTACCCCGAGGCCGAGACTCAAGCAGAAGAAAATTAAAAGTTTTGGTTTTTGCGGCTCGAAAAATTAAAGAAAGTATGTTTAATAATTCAACAAGACCAGCACCTTCAACACGCGTACATTCAAATTTTGGATCAGACTAACATCGATGTTGTTCAATAGTTTTTATCCGTTCAAAAAAGCCATTTTACGGCTTTAATGTTTCCAGCTGATAAGGAGAATGAGTGCATTTCATCAAATGCGCGTCCAAAGGCTTTAAACATCCGCTTTGTCTGTAAAGACAGTATCAAACTACAGAGCATTGTTTTTACTAAAATTCAACATTTTCAGATGAAAATTTGGCTGCTTTTTTCACTGTAACACCCCCCTCAATGCCATTTTTAGGATATTCTCGGTGATCCCATTTTTATCATATTTATGCTTTTGGGACTGAGGGTATCTAATACGTACGTCGTCACAGTGTATTGTACTACCAACTGTGAGGGCTCTGCTTTTGCTTTGAGCAGACTGTTTTTTATTTTGTCTCCTGAGTGTGTGTTTTTCAAACGGGATCCTCCTCCTCAGTTTGATTTTGTTACCACAAACTTTGTGTAAAGTTCACAACAGAGGTAAAGAGATTTAAACATCCCAGTTTAAGGAGGCAGGGGTTGGACCAGCTGCGCAGGGCAGGTGAAGTAGAGAGTGTCAGGGGAGATGTGCAACAGAAGCAGAGGGAACATTTTACAAGATGATAAATGGCACATTTAGGAGATTAAGGATTTGTTGACAAGATTAAAAGACACGGCCGTCAGAGTTCAACAACATTACAGTTTGATTAAATAAAAAGTTTTAAACTACACAAGGTTCATTTTCTCCTCTGATAGTAATCATATTAAACATGTCAAGAAAGAAAGAGTACAAAGAAAAATAGTAAATGTGTGTCTAATTCAACTCTTCCTGTGAACCTTATATGGTGAACCTTATATGGTGATGGCCAGAGGGGGCCGATGGCGCGATATGGCAGCCTAGCCTCTGTCAGCCTGCCCCAGGGCAGCTGTGGCTACAACAGTAGCTTGCCGCCACCTGTGTGTGAATGTGAGAGTGAATGAATAGTGGCATTGTAAATCAATTTGGGTGCCTTGAAAAGCGCTATATGAAATCCATTATTATTATTATTATCATTATTATATCATCCCTTAATATGTTCGGTTTTACTGTTGTAGCCACAGCTGCCCTGGGGCAGGCTGACAGAGGCTAGGCTGCCATATCGCGCCATCGGCCCCCTCTGGCCATCACCATATAAGGTTCACCATATAAGGTTCACAGGAAGAGTTGAATTAGACACACATTTACTATTTTTCTTTGTACTCTTTCTTTCTTGACATGTTTAATATGATTACTATCAGAGGAGAAAATGAACCTTGTGTAGTTTAAAACTTTTTATTTAATCAAACTGTAATGTTGTTGAACTCTGACGGCCGTGTCTTTTAATCTTGTCAACAAATCCTTAATCACCTAAATGTGCCATTTATCATCTTGTAAAATGTTCCCTCTGCTTCTGTTGCACATCTCCCCTGACACTCTCTGTTTCACCTGCCCTGTGCAGCTGGTCCAACCCCTGCCTCCTTAAACTGGGATGTTTAAATCTCTTTACCTCTGTTGTGAACTTTACACAAAGTTTGTGGTAACAAAATCAAACTGAGGAGGAGGATCTCGTTTGAAAAACACACACTCAGGAGACAAAATAAAAAACAGTCTGCTCAAAGCAAAAGCAGAGCCCTCACAGTTGGTAGTACAATACACTGTGACGACGTACGTATTAGATACCCTCAGTCCCAAAAGCATAAATATGATAAAAATGGGATCACCGAGAATATCCTAAAAATGGCATTGAGGGGGGTGTTACAGTGAAAAAAGCAGCCAAATTTTCATCTGAAAATGTTGAATTTTAGTAAAAACAATGCTCTGTAGTTTGATACTGTCTTTACAGACAAAGCGGATGTTTAAAGCCTTTGGACGCCCATTTGATGAAATGCACTCATTCTCCTTATCAGCTGGAAAACATTAAAAAGCCGTAAAAAATGGCTTGTTTTTTGAACGGATAAAAACTATTGAACAACATCGATGTTAGTCTGATCCAAAATTTGAATGTACGTGTGTTGAAAGTGTAGGTCTTGTTGAATTATTAAACATACTTTCTTTAATTTTTCGAGCCGCAAAAACCAAAACTTTTAATTTTCTTCTGCTTGAGTCTCGGCCTCAGGGTAGCTCTACTCATCATTGCTGAGTCAGTTGTCTGTTTGTGCTACTTTTTTCAAGGAGCAGTGGATTATTGGTAAAGGGTGACTTTATGTGTTTAGTTACTTAAGTGTAAGTACTGTGGAAAGTTTCACCTTACATACATACATAGGGCTGACAGTACAGGTTCTGAGGTAACTGTTTACAAAAATGTTATAATCTATTCAAAGGTTCTTTGCAATTTTACATTGATAAACATTATCCTTAACATATTTGGCCCAGCATAAAGTACTATGACCATCACACTTTCATTTAGAATTGTTTAAATAACTCGTGTCTTAAGTCATTCCGTCACACAGAAAATTAAAAACACCCACATGGTTCACTTTTATATCACAAAATGTTAGAAATATAAGTCGTTCATAACAACCTGAAAGGCTGGGAGTTTAAAATGCAAACCAATGAACGCTGAAGTAGAAGACTATAATGTCACAGAGCACACGGTGTCTATTATTGTGTAGACATGTATAAATGAGAGCTTAATTTCTTAAGAAATAAACAGGTGGAGTGGTCTTTATCAAAAGTAGAAGTTACATCTGTGGCTAAACCATTGTCCCCAAAAACTTTAAAAATCTACTGTGTGTGAGGCTGTGTAAGTAAAGCTTGCCCTTCACACCCGCGTGTAACAAAGCATCTGTTGGGGGTTGTGGATTTGACACCTCAGCATTGTGAAAGTGGGGAAACATGTTTGTGGCTGAGCATAAGATTTCTGCTTACAGCTTAGAATCTCAGTTCTAAATGAAATTCAGATGTTTTTTGTTTTTTTTAAGTGTGGCTAATGTATAATTTGACTTCTAAGGCATACACACACACACACACACACACACACACACACGAGAACAACAACAACACAGAGAAGAAGAGGGGGTAGTTTTACTATGCGTCATAAAAATGCAATCATGCATCTTCCAACTGTATCTTTCTGTTCTGGCTTTAGAATCATTGATTGTTTACTGATCCGTACTTTGGGAGTCATACTGTTGTGATACTGGGGAGAAAAAGGTAAGGTTTGATAGACTAAACCATTACACACACACAAAACTTCAAAACCTAGAGAGTGAGTGAGACTGCTAGCTGTGTGGTTCAGCAATAAACTTATCTACAAATGTGTTAGTAAAGAAACTGCAAACTATAAAAGGAATCTGAATTTAAATAGAACACTAGTATGAGGTGTCTATGGAGCAAATCTCCTTCAACGTTCAAAATGACCAAAGTGAGGACTACAAGCGTTTCTCTCAGTTGGTTGTGTTTAGGGAAAAAGCAGCTAAATACACTGAGACTGCTCCACATTGTTAGTGAGTTAACTCTGGATGTCTGTAGGTTTGTCTAACTTGGAGTGAACAAAAGCAGAAAAAACAGTAAAAGATTCAGACGGTGAAAGTCTGGTTTATTTCATGAACACAATGAAACATTTTACAGTCCACAGAGCAAAGTAGCATACATGATAAATAGATACACATAACACGACCTGTGAGAAGTAAAACTCGTCGTCTTACCACATGTTATATTCTGTAAACTTAAAATAAAGCCCCAGAAATTAGAGTTTAGTGTTTTAAAGACATCTATTAAAAACATTACTGAAGTGACACTTTAACGATGCTTCATATCACAGTGTTCTCTCATTAGTAGATGTCTGCGCTGTCGCTTGTCATGAAGATGTCTGGAGCCTGGGTTCAAGCTTCCTCTTCAATCACCATTGATCATTAATAGGGCCCACAATAGATTTGTTACATTATCCCCATAAACAACATGCTTTTATAGAAATCATTGTGACACAAAATATTTAGATTCTTGTTTCACAATTTGCATGAGCTCAAAATCTTTAGAGTTTCATATTTATAAAGTATCGCAAATAATACATTTATACCATCGTATGAGCTACACTTCTTGTAAAAAATGATTGGAAACGCGTTTGAAAAAGCTCCTGCTGTGTCCTTCCTTCTGTGAGGGCACACACACACACACAGAGAGAGAGAGAGAGAGAGAGAGAGAGAGAGAGAGATCATTAATACAAAGCATTGGAGTCGGTTTTGGATTTTCACTTGTTGTTGGCTTTAATATGAACAGTCACATAAAATTCATTCCAATTTTTTGCCTTTGCTTCAATTAGGATGTTTCTTTAAATCTACAACACCTTCCTTTTCGAAAAGTTTACTGACATAGTAAAGAAGTAGCTAGGGAACTCTGTAAGTATGAGCAACAATAGCTTAAGGACATTATGTCCAATAAAGAGGAATTCATCATCTGCAGTTCGTGAAAAAGCGCAATATTAAAAACAATTCAGCAGACCCTCAGAGTGCGGATACAAACTGTTTTCAGCTGTAGAGGTTAACTTCATGCACTTATCAACATGTAGTTTAGAGGCTTGCATTAGAGTGCTTTGGTGCTTGGGCATCTTTTATTTAGCATGGTTGTACCGTTGTGAATGTAGCTATATAAATAAATACGCTCAAGAGTCTATCGTGTGTTTGACATGCAACTAAAAATTCGAAAATATATTTTTAAATCAGTAACTTTGCAAATTTAGAGGAAATGTTTTCGGACAACATATGTGTCACATTTTAAACAGGGTTTGTATAATCAGCACTGACATACAGACATTTATGCGCTGGGTATAACAGACATGCTTACCGTGTGAAAGGCCCGCCGATGTCTTGGAGCAGAGAAACACGCTGTATTGTTGCTTTTCTCTGTGGTATAAGCAGCGCCCGTAGGTCAGAAACGCTGTGTGCGGGTAGCACAGTCGGCTCCAACGCACATCCAGGCATCCGTCTGAAAGAAAGGTGTCGCTGCAGCTAGCTCTCAGGATAGTCATGCATTTATTTATATTTGCATTCTGGTGCGTTAAACTAGCAGCCTCTGTGTCCCGCTTGGATCATTATTCCGAAAATTCAGATATTTAAATAAAATGGTGAATTGGCTAGTCATGAGGAAAGAATATGTGTTTGTTTGTTTTTAGAAGTATCATAGTTTATTTCTAAAGGAATACATGTTATTTGTGACACTGTTTGAAAACTATTAGCCTCTGTGTGTTTCAGAGCGGTAAAGAAAAGCAAAATGCTCCTAAACTAGTTAAATTAAAAGTAAAATGCTCGTGCTGATGAACGAAAGTGTTATGCTCTCAATGACCGATGTAAAGGGTTAGTGTGGCTGCTTAGGGCATTTTTATATAGGTGTGGGGCTTGGTTTCAGCTGGCCTCTGAGATGTAGAGATAAAGGTGTAAACAAAGGTGATGCCTGTTTGGAGGATGGTCAGTACAAAGTGTAATGGCATGATAAAAGCTATAGTGGCTCCGATGGACCTAGCACAGCCGGACCTCTGCCATAAGATAAAGGAGACTGTTTGTATTGAAAACTATGGCAGTACAATTGAGATGCTCTTGATAAGGATGACCTCTTCTGCTGACTGTAGGGGGTCTAACTGTAACCCCCCTCTGTCTAGCTGTTGCAGAATTAAGAATCCCATTTCTAAAGGAATGCATACTGTTTGTGGTATTCTGTTTGAAACTATTAGCCTCTGTGTGTGAATATGTGTTTTTAGAAGGTGGAAAAAACTTTCTGTTAAAAAAACTATTACCCTCTGTGTGTTTCAGAGCCCTAAAGAAAAAGAAAAATACCCCTAAAACTAGTTAAATTAAATGCTGTGTGTGAATATGTGTTTTTAGAAGGTGTAAAAAACTTTCTGTTTGAAACTATTACACCCCTGTGTGTTTCAGAGCCCTAAAGAAAAATACCCCTAAACTAGTTAAATTAAATCATCTATGTCTAAATAACAGAACTCCGAGACCTATACAATCCTTTAAAAAAGAGTTTAATTAAAACACATAATGGTTTCATTAAATAAAACGCTATTAAACACATGTAAACATATGATCTCTGAACTCGCAAGTCCGTTCACGCGCAAAGTCCGTTCACGCGCAAGGTCCGTTCGCGCGCACATGGACGCGGAGGGGGATGCGGGTGGGGGTGTGGGGTGGGGGGGGGCAAAAAAAGCTATAGGTATATTACTACTGAGATCTTCCCCCTCCACAAACAAAAGGTCACTTTTTTGTTGTACACCAATAACGTCCGTCAGATGTTCTACAATGCAGATTATTTTCTCTCTGTCCAGTGCCAGCAGGAGGCTTGTGAGTTCCTCTTCAATTTCCATCCCTGAAAAAGAATTAAGAGGAAACTGAATGGTGTAGGGAGACAACAAAAAGGCCTGCCATGTTATAAAGTGGTGGTGGGTAATAATCCATCAGACTGTCAGCATTTACACACACACTTCTTTCTGTAGGGCAACGCAAGCAGTGAAGTCCAAGGTCAATGAGGAGTACTGAGTGATGCAACTCGAGCACAAAGTACAATTCAGAATCGTTAACAAGTATCACAGCTATCTTCCCAAAAACCAAGCCATCATCAGAGTCATCTACAATGGAAACATAGCCTTTGACATACTTGGTACCTTTTGTAGACAATTGCTGACACATCCAAAGTGCTCTGACTAGTGCAGCCTGCTTTTGCCACAGCTTCTTGAATGACAGCATTGTAAAGATCATGATTATAATCACTTGTTTCCCCAATGATTTGAACTATAGGTGGAAACATTTGGCCCACTGAGTGGGCAGTAACTGATGTCGTTCAGTCAGAGTCTTGCATAAGTTGACAAAGTTATGCACTGTTCTTGTACATGCTTTGAAATACGACTGCTTGCTCTCAAACCTAAGGGTCCACAAATGAATGAATGGTCCACAGTGAAGGATAAGCTCTGCATAATTTAACAAATAGTGATGTTTTGCTTTTAAAGCTTTGTCTGGAAACCTACTGTGTCTTAGATATATATAGTCCTCTATGAAAAAAGTTCTTGATTGATTTTGTCCACTTCTGCTTGTGGAATATTAAATGGAGACAGTTTGTCAGCTGCGAAGATCCTGAAATTCCTCTATGATGCTCTGTATAGTGCTGGTTGGTAAGAGCATTTTAGCCTGCATTTTTAAATGACACAAAGCCAACTCTCTTCTAATAGATTAACTGTGTCCTGTCCTTGTATTATGGCAAATTCCCCAATTTCTTGTTGCCTTGACTGCTGAACTGTCTACTTATGTTTTCGAGAAATATGGCTGCAAAATGATGTTCGGACACTGAAGTATTTAGAGCAATCTTCAAAGGGACATAATACTTTTTTCCCGTCTTTGATGTGAATCTGAGATGGACACAAAGAGTTGTAAAGTTTTGTACAGCATACCCACATCCAGGAACTTGACAGCTGAGGTAACCAGTGAACTTATAGAACTTCTCCTCAGTGGTCTCCCTTCTTGTTCTGTGATTCTTAGGCATATGTGAATGAAAGGCAGAAAATGTTCTGAAAGTGGCAGGACAGTTCTCAGTTCCACATTAAAACCTACACTGTAAAAAAAAAAATCCTAATATAAACGTATTTTACTGTGTATTTTACAGTTTTGTTCTGTTCTTCTAGAATATCATTAAATTTACATAAATAGACTGTGATTTCACATTTCAAATGTAAATTAATGTAAAATCACTGTAATGTAATAAAACATAATTTTCTTGTTTGTTAAATGTATCTGTCTGTACATATGCATATTTTGATTGTTAAAATACATTCACAAATGTATCATGATTTCACAGATATGTGTCCATTATATGAAAGATTGAACTGTTGAATTCAAATGTAATGCTATGGAAAAATATATAAAATGATTCTTATAAACTTTTTATGCATCAAATAGTTATTATTATTATTGCTGCTGTTTAGGGCGCTCGTGGCTCACGAGTTGGCAGTTCGCCCTGTAGTCAGAAGGTTGCCGGTTCGAGCCCCGGCTCGGACCCTCTCGGTCGTTGTGTCCTTGGTCAAGACACTTCAACTACCGCCTACTGGTGATGGCCAGAGGGGCCGATGGTGCGATATGTCAGCCTTGCCTCTGTCAGTCTGTCCCAGAGCATGCAATCCATTATTATTTAAACCAACTGTTAACTGTATATTTCTGTACATTTAAGTATTATTATTCATATCGCCGCATTCATTGACCTTGTTTATAGGTAATTTCATTGTTTAATCACATTAAAATGTTCCTAATTTACTGTTTACAAGCACTTGAAAAAGGCAGAATCCCATGTAAAATTAGGGCAACAAACTGTGTTGTCATTACTGAAAATAACCGTATTTTTATGAGAAAGTTATTTTCTGGTATTTTCTGGTATTATTTTGGTGCCCCAGCTGCCGGAATATTACTGTTTTTCTAGGATTTTTTTTTTAACAGTGTATAGTTAGCTACATGTTTGTGGCTTTTAAAATGCAAACTGAACAATATAAATTTGTGTGCACGGAAGCCACAAAATTTACAAATACACATAGTTGCAAAAAGTTCAATGACCAATTACCTTTCCTAAATGACATATGCAATGCAAAAAAATAAAAAATAAGAGTATTGTCAATAGGGACCAATTCCCAGTTTTTACATGATCAAAATTATTCACAAAAGGCTTCAATAAACAGAAAATGTGTGCCGACAAAAAGCACAATAAAGACAAGTACCGTAAGCAGTGCACAAAAATGAAAAGATATTTGAGCTCGATGCTGAAATGGGTTTAGCCGTACAGGTAGTACAAGCACACCTGAAAACACTGACCAGCTAACAGCTTTAAGCATTTGGGCGCAACCTCGGTAGTTCACTGATTCACCTGTTGCAAACGTCCAAGTTTCTGTCAAGTCTCATAAATCCGTCAGCAACTATTAACTAACTAGTCTTTTGAGTCTCCACATTCATAGCTATTGACATTTTGTCTTAGCATTTGATTGATAATAACCTGGCAGGGTAGCTGAAAAATCAAACCAAACAGTAATAAGAATGCATTTCTGACTTCTCTTGAATAAGTGAAAAAACACTTACCTTCAGACTGATTAGCTGGTGTCAATCCAACTTTAATGTTTCTCATGTCAGTCCGTTTTAGGGAAAAAGTGTTAAGTTTAGATGTTTCATTTACTTTTGAGATACTCCCACATGTACGAGAAATTTGGAGTCTAGCAGAGTTGTCACGAATAGTATACGATCTTCAGATATAATCCAATCAACTGTGCATTTAACCTGACTGAACTCCATCCAGTTACCTCTGACTACTTCTAAGTTCCACATGTTAACGGTCGGTAAATTGTCTCTGTTGTTCTTCCACCATCTCATCATCACTCTGTGCTGCAGCGAGCTGGATCTGTGGCACAGAATAGTTGATGGTCATGTTGGTCTCCTGCTTTGCAGCTTTGTTTGAGTCTGAATTGCGTCTTAAACGTACAAAACTAAGAAAAGCAGATCAAGATGTTGTTATTTAATGGTGCTTGGCAACCAGCGAAAGGAGCATTAACCGCCTCGATCAATACTTTCTATCCCCAAAAAAGTGAATACATGACGTGTGCATCATACGTCACGTTGTACGTCAGGTGAAGGTGTGGTGTCGGCTATCGCTCTCCCATTGAGATGTGTAACAAGTGCTACACACACCTGTAGCATAAAAACAATTTAAAAATGTAACAATCGCTATAAAAACACAACCCAACGCGCTAAGCATGAACAAACATAAACACCTGTGTTACATTATCATGTATTTCCAGGACATCTCTTCTGAACCAAGACGAAGTGGTGCTACAAAGGAATTATTTCTTTAGGAGAGTGCATTTAATAGCAGTCTGGCCTGCCACAAAATGCACTGCTAAAAATACAGTTTCTGCTTGTCCCAGAATTTATAAATTTTTTAGAGTGAAGTTGTAGGACTGGTGCTGGTTAGTGGTGTAGGTTTCATGGATGTGACACCTGAACTTGTGTAAAATGACCACCAGAGCATATTCCGAAACTTTTGGTTAGTTCACTGTAGTTAGGCAGAGGTGTCTTAAAAAGTAAGAAGATAAAAAAAGCAACACCCTGCTAAATGAAGTCATTTTTAAACATTACTCTAAATGTAACAATTAGTCTTTGTTGCTAGCCATACAAAAAATAAATACTTTAAGTTCATATCATGAAGTATACTTCAAGTATATTTCCCAAGTATACTTTACCTAGTACATATACTAATAATGCGTCTTGGGACTATATTGGTCCCCGTTTTAGTACATAAAAGTATACTTGAAATTAATTTTTAGATGTACCTTTTGTTCACCATAAATGTACTAGCATAATGTCCTTTCCAGTCTATAAGAGAATACTTAAAATATACTCTACTCTAACACAATACTAACCTTACAAGTATACTATTAATTTACTTTTTAGTTTATATTTGAGTTACTTCTGATTGAAACAGTAATTAAAATGCAGTTGAAACTTATTTTTCACATGTAACAAATCCCTTGATTCCCCGGACAGTCAGATAACAGTTCCAACTATCAGAAGGCTTTCTTTGCAGAGAATTACACTCATAACTCAAATACCAGAATTATATTGTGAACAGATGAGAAAATGATTTGAGAGTTGAAGTTTATTAACTATTGAGCCTTTTCACTCACGGTTTGAACAATTTCATTTTTTTAAATTAATGATTTACCCCACTTACTCTGTTCAAAAGGTAAAAGACATAACACAAGAATTTTTGACAGATTCTTGTGTTAAAACATCAATCATTTGTTTCATAGTTGATTTAATTTCACAGTTAAAGCACTGCAATGCATGCTGGGTATTTCTTTGTACTTCTTTGTACTATACCTGAAGTATACTTCAGTATACCTGAAGTATACTTCAGGTATACTTTAAATAAACTACATACTACATAGTATACTACTAGCACTACTATACTACAAGTATAGACTAAATGTACTTATACTTTTCTGTATACTTCTAACTGTACTTACACTATGCTTAAATGTAATTTGGTCTAAAAAATCAAGAACATACATACAAAGTAAACTAAAGGTATACTTGCTTGTTTTCTAGTTTTTAAAGTATACTTATAATATACTTGAATATTCTTTTTTGTAAGAGTGAGACTGGTTGTTTGATACAAAGTGGACTGTAATTATGTTTCACATTGTTTGAATAAACAAATACATTTATTAATATATGTGTCACGGCTCGGGGCAGCGGCCGTGTGAGGTGTGGAAGGGAGGACTCAAATGCAGTACTTATTCAGATGTGAGGGAGATTTATTATGAATACCAAACAAAAAGTGGAGATGGTAAAACAGAACTAAAGATGAACTAAACTGGGAGAACCTAAACCAAAGAGCAGCAAACCTGAGCATGGAGGGAGGACAGCAGGGAGAGCACGCAGGGTGACACAGAGGAGGAACACAGAGCAATGCAGAGTAGGCAGGGTGACACTGAGTGATGAACACAGACGACGCAACGAGTAACAAAGGCAAACACACACAATAAATACACAGAGGGACACTGGGAAATCACACACAGGTGGGAGACACAGCTGGACCTGGTTAACCTGACGAGACAGGGGAAACACTCACACCAGGGACCAACAGAGGGAGCACAACCCCAGAAACCCAGTATCAAAATCCCAAAACACAAACCATCCCAAACAGCCCACAAATAATAACAATAAATACACCAAACCCAAAACCGCTGAGTCATGGACTCAGGATCATGACAATATGAGGTTCAATATAAGAAATTCCATTTTGGTGTAGCTGCAACTTACTCCTTAAGTTAAAAATGATGCTGTATATTTTAGTTTATATGTTATACTACTCTCGCAATGAATTGCATTTTATGGTAATCCACTCTGAATGAGGATTTAAGTAATTACTCTTAGAGCTACAGCAGAAAACAACAGAAATCCAGATTTTGCAGTACTAAGCTATGGAAATTACTGCAAAGGCTAACAGTGCACACTGGTTAAACTGATTTGAGATGTAGTGACTGTGAGGTCTGTAGCATATAATTTACATGATTTTTTATAGTCATTAAACCAATCAGAGACCCTGACTCGTCTATATGAAAATGCTGACATCCTAGAAGAGACCAATTAGGATAGAACAGGATCCAAGTGATCACTCAGAATAACTTTATGATTGATTTGTTCTGACTGTGCCTCAAGGAAAATACCCCAAAGGTGCACATAAGGGCCAAAACTTCCCCTTATTGCAGGGTTCAACTGTTGAGATTTTTCCTTTAATTTGTCACCAGAGTGTGTAACTATGCAAACAACATCTCTCTTCTTTCTTAATGCTAAATTATTATTATTATATATATATAAACCTTGTACAAAATGATCTGATACCAATTGAAAAGTTGAATCTACTTGTATAATCTTGCTGATTAATTTTGTGTTTGATTTTAAATAAACATATACACACACACAGAGCAGCAGAACCATATAATGTACCAAGATTTTATACAAAAAATACAGTAATGTCTGACTAAAGTAGTGCACACTGTGTATGAAGTGTATCTGCTAATCTACCAAATGACAACACTGGATGTGTTTCTTACAGATCTTAGCTGCACAAGTCCTGTGTTCACTCCGTCTGCACTGGTAGTGAAGTACGGTGACCCAGCCAATGTTACATGTGTTGTATGTCAGAAGGACTGCAGTGGAGATTCTTTTGGTTTGGAGCACGCTGTGGGAAAAGTTACACAAAATGGAACCACGATGATCTGGACGGTTGACAGACTGACTGAATGGGACACATTTGTCGTGTGCTATTATAACAATGATGCTGGTGCTCAGTGTTTTAGCATTCTGGATATAACCATCTATCGTAAGTATACTTACTTTAGAACATCAGACTTTTACTGAATTTTGCATCATTTACAATCAGAATTTGATCTCTTTGTGTAAATACACAGTTAGATGGATTCATACTCTCAGCAGTTACTGACTAACATCTATCTGTGTTACTCTTTCTTTCCCTGTCTTCTCAGAGCCTCCAGAAAGTGTCTCCATCAGCTTTGTAAACCACACTGGGATGATGTTTGAGAATCAGCAGTACACCCTGCAGTGTAGCGTACAGAACGTAGCTCCTGTTCAAAACCTCACTGTGACCTTCTACAGAGGAAACACAGCACTGGGTCACCTACAGTCCAACAGTGAAGAGAAGAAACCAGTGAATGAGACCTTTAGTCTGAACATCACTCCCAGTAGAGAAGATAATGGAGCCCAGTACTGGTGTGAAACCAAGCTGGAGCTGGGACCATCTGGACCACAGCGCCCTCCAGTGGTGATATCAGAAAAACTCCCTGCTATAGTTCACTGTGAGTCTGAGAGAAAAAAAAAACATAAAACTTACATTTACAAGTTACTTGTATCTGTGCTTCAAATCATTTTCAAATAATTTTTTTAATTTTCCATTGGGTTATGACGAGAATACGATTTCTATCCTTATCTCTGACCAGTGAGACTGATCTTTTAATATAACTCCTTGTAATATACTGTATACTGTACATTATGTTTTGTGTAAAGAGCATTACCCTGCATCGTAACTGCAGCAGTTAAATATAATGAAGTGGAATAAGTGGTAAAATATTACCCACTGAAAAATAAATATCATGTATACTACAGGGTGGTTTACAGATCCTAGCTGCACAGAGTTTCCTGTGTTCACTCCATCTGCACTGATAGTGAAGTACGGTGACCCAGCCAATGTTACATGTGTTGTATGTCAGAAGGACTGCAGTGGAGATTCTTTTGGTTTGGAGCACGCTGTGGGAAAAGTTACACAAAATGGAACCACGATGATCTGGACGGTTGACAGACTGACTGAATGGGACCCATTTGTCATGTGCTATTATAACAATGATGCTGGTGATCCATGTACTCACATTCTGGATATAACCATCTATCGTAAGTATACTTACTTTAGAACATCAGACTTTCTACTGAATTTTGCATCATTTATAATCAGAATTTGATCTCTTTGTGTAAATACACAGTTAGATGGATTCGTACTCTCAGCAGTTACTGACTAACATCTATCTGTGTTACTCTTTCTTTCCCTGTCTCCTCAGAGCCTCCAGAAAGTGTCTCCATCAGCTTTGTAAACCACACTGGGATGATGTTTGAGAATCAGCAGTACACCCTGCAGTGTAGCGTACAGAACGTAGCTCCTGTTCAAAGCCTCACTGTGACCTTCTACAGAGGAAACACAGCACTGGGTCACCTACAGTCCAGGAGTGAAAAGAAGAAACCAGTGAATGAGACCTTTACTCTGAACATCACTCCCAGTAGAGAAGGTGATGGAGCCCAGTACTGGTGTGAAGCCAAGCTGGAGCTGGGACCAGCTGGATCACAGCGCCCTCCAGTGGTGACATCAGAAAAACTCCCTGCTATAGTTCACTGTGAGTCTGAGAGAAATAAAGACGTTCTTTGATCTGTTTCTCAGAGTTTGACATTTTGAGCATGTTTTGATTCTTCCTCATAGCGCTCATCACTGTTAATGAACAGGCCCTAAAAAGCATCATCAACAAACTGCTGACTGACACAAGCTGATGAACATAGTGGAGGATTTAGCTGTTTACCAGTAAAATGTTTCCCTCAGAAGTTTGTGGAAAGCCAGAATAGAAGTAAACTTTGTTTGTGAACATTAAAAAACAATAATAGTAATTGTGTTTAAATCCTAAATGATAAAAGGTCGGCTTTACTATTTGTTTAAATGTGGAATCAATACAGAGTATTAAGATAATTAACCTGTAAAGTAAGTAGAGCAGTTAAACATCATGAAGTGGACAAACTGACAACAGAGTATAGCAGCACAGAGTGAAAATAAAGTACATCGGGCTGAACTGTCAACAGTACCTTCTGTTGTATATTACACCAGAAATGAGTTTTAATTTATAAGTTGTTTCTCCATCCATCCATCCATCCATCCATCTTCATCCGCTTTATCCGAGGCCGGGTCGCGGGGGCAGCAGCCCAAGCAGAGAAGCCCAGACCTCCCTCTCCCCAGCCACCTCCTCCAGCTCATCCGGGGGAACACCAAGGCGTTTCCAGGCCAGCCGAGAGATATAATCTCTCCAGCGTGTCCTGGATCTGCCCCGGGGCCTCCTCCCGGTGGGACATGCCCGGAACACCTCACCCAGGAGGCACCCAGGAGGCATCCTTGTCAGATGCCCGAACCACCTCAACTGGCTCCTTTCGATGTGGAGGAGCAGCGGCTCTACTCTGAGCCCCTCCCGGATGGCCGAACTTCTCACCCTATCTCTAAGGGAGAGGCCAGCCACCCTTCGGAGGAAGCTCATTTTTGCCGCTTGTATCCGCGATCTCGTTCTTTCGGTCACTACCCACAGCTCGTGGCCATAGGTGAGGGTAGGGATGTAGATCGACCGGTAAATTGAGAGCTTCGCTTTTACACTCAGCTCCCTCTTCACCACGACGGACCGGTGCAGCGTCCGCATCACTGCAGCCGCAGCACCAATCCGTCTGTCGATCTCCGGCTCCCTTCTCCTATCACTCGCGAACAAGACCCCGAGATACTTGAACTCCTCCACTTGGGGCAGGAACTCATCCCCGACCCTGAGTGGGCACTCCACCCTTTTCCGGCTGAGAACCATGGCCTCAGATTTGGAGGTGCTGATCCTCATTCCCGCTGCTTCACACTCGGCTGCGAACCGTTCCAGTGCGAGCTGGAGGCCCTCACCTGATGAAGCCAACAGAACCACATCGTCCGTAAAAAGCAGAGATGAGATTCTGAGGCCACCGAAGCGAAAGCCCTCCGCCACTTGGCTGCGCCTAGAAATCCTGTCCATAAAAATTATGAACAGAACCGGTGACAAAGGGCAGCCCTGGCGGAGCCCATCACCCACCGGGAACGAGTCCGACTTATTGCCGGCAATGCGAACCAAACTCTTGCAACGGTTGTATAGGGATCGAATGGCCCGTAGCAATGGGCCAGACACCCCATACTCCCGCAACACCTCCCACAGGACACCCCGAGGGACACGGTCGAATGCCTTCTCCAAGTCCACAAAACACATGTAGACTGGTTGGGCAAACTCCCATGCACCCTCAAGTATCCTTGAGAGGATAAAGAGCTGGTCCAGTGTTCCGCGACCAGGACGAAAACCGCATTGTTCCTCCTGTATCCAAGGTTTGACTAACGGACGAACTCTCCTTTCCAGCACCCTGGCATAGACTTCCCCAGGGAGGCTGAGGAGTGTGATCCCCCTGTAGTTGGAACACACCCTCCGGTCTCCCTTCTTAAAGATGGGGACCACCACCCCGGTCTGCCAGTCCAGGGGTACTGCCCCTGATCTCCACGCAACATTGTAGAGGCGTGTCAACCAGGACAGCCCTACAACGTCCAGAGCCTTCAGGAACTCGGGGCGGACCTCATCAACACCAGGGGCTCTGCCACCAAGGAGTTGTTTAACTGCCTCAGTGACCTCGTCCCCGGAAATTGGCGGGTCATTCCCCTCATCCCCAGACTCTGCTTCCTCCTCGGAAGACGTGTCAGTGGGATTAAGGAGGTCCTCGAAGTATTCCTTCCACCGCCTGACAATTTTCTCAGTCGACGTCAGCAGCGCTCCGCCAGCACTATACACAGTGCAGGTAGAGCACCGCTTTCCCCTCCTGAGACGCCTGACGGTTTGCCAGAATCTCTTCGAGGCAGTCCGAAAGTCTTTTTCCATGGCCTCTCTGAACTCCTCCCACATCCGAGTTTTTGCTTCAGCCACTGCCCGAGCCGCATTCCGCTTGGCCTGTCGATACCTGTCGGCTGCCTCCGGAGTCCCACAGGCTAACCAAGCCCTCTATTTTGCTGAAATTTCTCTTTGTATTTTTAATCTCTATCAATAATCACACAGATGGGCCTGAGCTAAAGGAGCCACCAAATCCAGATGTGATCACAATCACAGAAGGAGACACTCTACACCTGAACTGCTCCTCTGTGGGAAACCCCAGCCCCTCATACACCTGGACACTTCCAACAAATAGTCCTTCCTACAGTGGCAGCGTTCTCACTATTAAATCTGTCGGCTTTGAGCATGAAGGACAGTATATCTGCACTGTGAGCAACCCTATAGGGACTGTCACCAAGGAGTTTAACATTGATGTACAAGGTGAGTGTTGTCAGATACTTCCTGGAAAACGAGTCACTGAAGATCAATCACAATATTACTTCACAAATTAAGTTCATTGTGAGTGTTTTGGTGTTTTTAATTTGCCTGGTATAAATGATTCTCCTTTCCTTTCTTTACCCAACCCCCGACCCCACCTCAACCCAATTCTACAGTCAACTCCATCCCATATATAATAGCTGGGATGATACTGGGAGCTCTGGTCCTTGTCGGACTGTCAGTGGGATGCTACTGCAAACACAACTGAATGGGACACAGCAAACTCAGTAAAATTATTGTTACTGACAGCTGAAGAAATGACTGAATGGTTAAAATATATTTTTGATTCTGATTCTGATGAGCAGCTTGTAACTTTCTAGCTTCTAAGTAAACTTGTTGTTTGGAAAAAGCACATTTCCAAGGGAAGGTCTCCCCATTTTTCCATCTCTTTGTTTAAATGTTACAGGTGTCGTGGAACTTTGTAAATAAAGTCTGCAAAACAGAAAAAAGCTGTGGTCAAGCTATTTATTACTGCGCCCAGTAGAGCTAACACACACATCAAACATTACAGGTCACAGTCATGCCAGCTCTGCTCTTGGGACGTCTCAGCTCCTCTTTTATAGCCCCACACACAACTCTGTGTATCTTTTAGTTACAACAGGTTTCTGTCCCACGGGCTGTGGCTGGACAGAGAACAACTCCCACTATCTTTTTCCAGGAAGCTCCTGGACTTGCGCTGAGTTTCATTCTTCTGAGCAAAACTGTGAAACATCGTTACACCTAGCTAAGCAGTTTTGACGAAGTCTTACTGACACATGCACACTTTATCTAAGCATACAAAGGTTATACCAAATCCTACAGTGAGATTCTAAACACATAAAGAAAATGTGAGGATGAACAAGAATTTTTCCATAACACAGGCATTCATGTTCTATTAGCAGTTGATGGGCAGTGGTGTTCAAACTGGGCCCACGGGGTCTTTGAGGGTCTCTGCTAGATAAATGTCCCCTCTGTTCTTCACTTGTTGGCTGATTCTGTCTTTAATCATTCTCTGCTTGATAATGCAGGCTATTTTCACTCAGACATAAAATATTTAATACATCTCATAATCTCATACATGACAGTTCACAATGTCTGCACATTTTTCTCTGGATTATTCGATAATGCCATCTTTCCTCTTGAGTTGAATTAGATAAGGGTTCTTCTTGGAATAAAATTTGTCCTCACTGCTCAGTATCTTGAATTTTATGTCCTTTTCTATTCAAGATGCAACATAAAAGGGACTTTTAGTCATTATAGCTCACAAAGTTTGCTTTGTTTGTGCTGTTCCATTGTCAAATTTCAAAAGCTCTTAAATGAATAACACTGGTGCTTTGCTTTGTTTCCACTTCATCTCATCCACAAATGTAATGCTGATAAACAGCAGATTATGTATCCGATTCAATTCCATCATACTCCTGTATCCATGTGTATCCACCCTCAAGCCTTGTCCTCTGTTCTGTTTTGCTTCTGGACACTTGCTTCAGTTCCCTCGTCTCACCGTCATTCAGTTCAGTTGGTGTTATGCATATATTCTGTGTCTCTGGAAATTTTGCTGTTAATCATTTATGTGTTTTATATTCTATACAGTCAGACTTCATTGAAACGGTAAGATTGATCTTATTCACTTTTTGGGGATCCTGTTCAAACTCCTGTCACTGCTAGGATCTCCTTCCTCTATGATGGGTCATCAGATACCTTTTCTTACTGTAGACCCATTGTAATGTTTTATAGTAGATAGTAAATAAAGAGAACTTTTCTGTCATTTAGTTGTTTATCTTTTACTTAATTACTTTGCTAAAGCATGAACAGCCATAAGAGAAGGACATGTGTAACACACCCAAAAAGATTCTAGGTCTGACCAACCGTCTGAGCCGTGGGCAAAAAGATGACAGTCAATAAAATTCTAAAAGATAATTTATTGACACAATACTCAAAAGATAAAAGATTAAACAGTCCAGTGTCCCATTTGCGAATCAAGTAAAAACACACAGTCCCAAGGCCAGAGCCAGCGACGCCACAATGCCAGTTGCACTCCACGTCTCGACTTCAACAGGGTTAGCAGTTGTCCTCTGAGACCCGCCACCCTGCAAGTAGATAGCCAGTGGTCACTCCAGCCTCTGCAACTCCGCTGCCCTTAGACTGTGGCATATAATAGGCCCTGGCCTGCACAGAGAGACAAAATGACACAGCAGTGTTTGTAGTGCTGGCTATAAGTAGATCAGTGTATCAGTGCAATCAATAACACCTGCCTCTAATTAGTCCAACCCCATTACAGCCATTGGCTCACCAAAAATGTGACACACACACAACCACTCCCAACCCAGAGAAACTTTACACAATAATATGGAGCTGAATTAATACAGGCACATTAGTCTACCATGTTACACATGCTCTAACATTTAAGAAACAGTTAAAAGTCCAAAATGTTTCTCTCCTGGCATTCAACAGCTGTCAAACCTTTTTGTAAACCTCAAAGTCTTTTTCATCTTTATTCACACTTCTGCTCTTATTCACAAACACTTTGTTATTTGACCTCCATCAGCTTCCAGTCTCTGTAATAGATCTGTCCTTCTGATGGCCTTGTGAGGATTATCACCACTTCTGGTTTAACTCTCCTTGCCTCTGATGGCCCTCAGGCTTTTATTCAAGGCTTTGTCTTGCCTCTCCTGACATCTTCAAGTCTTCCTCAAGCCTTTTTTCAATCAGTTTCTTTTTTAAATTTATTTAAGTGTTTATTGAAGTTATGCATAAAATAAAATGTACAGTATTTGATGGCTTCCTTTGTTCTAAGACTCATATATGTACAGTAGTCTGGATGACCGCCATCACTTCAAGTACTTTTCCTTCACGCAGGCATGAAAAAAGAGAAAGAAAAGGAAAAAAAAAACAGAACAAAACACACAAACAAAGAAACATATGTACAGGTAGATACAGTTTGTAACTATTTACATCCAGAGAGAGGGCAACTGAAAAGCCAACACACTCAGTAGCAGATGGTGACATAGCATTAGTACATGTGATTATAAAAAACAAACAAAATAAACAAACAAAAACTTAAACAACCATTCCTTCAATGACGAATATCAGCGATATCTGGCCTTATAGAACTCACATAGCGGAGCCATTTTCCCCAGTGTTTTACAAATTTCTCATACTCAAAATTCACTAAAAAAGTAATCTTTTCCATCTTATAAATCTCAAAAGTTACATCAATGCAGCTGTTTATTGTTGGTGGATCCTGTGTTAGCCACCTTTTGGTCAGTGTCTTTTTACTTGCAGCTAGCAGCACACCAAGTAAGTATTTATCTATACCCTTTATGTCTGAGGGTATGTATCCTAAAATATGGATTTGAAATCAAAGGGTAAATATGTACTAAATATGTTTTGCATCACTTTATGGACTTCACTCCAGTAGTTCTGAATATTCTTACAATCCCAAAATATATTGGTGTGCTGTTTCATAGCCACAGTTCCTCCAACATTCACAACTTCCATCATCATAATGCGCCTTTAAAGCTCCTTCCATATATGTGATTTTGTACTTTTCCACTGAAAAGAACAAATGTTTTGCCATTCCTCTTCTGTAATCACCAGACCTCCCTCTTTCTCTCATCTTTCTCTTATATACTTTGTTGAATAATTGCTGAGATCATGAAGACTTTTGTATATTTGTGAGATTACACCTTTCTTAATTTCTGACTTACAAGCATTTACAAAGAGTTGGATAAATGGCCTCGCTGTAGTGGGTATTTGGTTTTTAATGTTTCGAGTATAAAAGTTTCTTAACTGTAAGTATCTATAGTGGTCTTGGTTTTCTAGATGAAACGTTTGCTTTAAAGTTTGGAAACTCATAATTTCATCTTCCTTTACAATACCACATATCGAGGTAATTCCTTTATCTATCCAGTTTTTAAAACTAGGGTCTATTTGATTTGGTGTAAATTCCGAATCATATGCACACCATTTTAATATTTTTATATCCTTCTCCAGCTTATTTTCTTTTACCACCATTTTCCAAACCCCTAGTGTGGCCTTTACCCAAGGATTTCTTATTTTGGAAATGTAGTCCTGTAGATTTTTATCTGCTACAACTGCCTGTATATGCATATTGGTTATTGTTTTGCATTCAATTTCCTTCCATGCTGCTACATATGAGGGATCACACCAGTGCAACACTGCCCTGATCATTGCTGAAGTATAGTATTTTTTTAAACATGGTATGCCCCAGCCGCCGTTCTCTTTGGGCAGTTGTAATGTTTTGTATCGTATTCTGGGTCGTTTCCCCTACCATATAAATCTAGAGATCGTTTTATCCCGTTCAATCAAATCTTTTTGATTAATCTGGAGTGGGAGGGTCTGAAACAAATATAAAAATCTTGGTAAAACATTAATTTTGATGGTTTCTGTTCTAGAGCTTATGCTCAGACATGGGATATGATTCCATTTTGTAAGGTCCTCTTTGACTCTTTGATATAAATGGTTGTAATTTTTATCAAATAGTCTTTTTGTATCTTTAGTAAGTGTTACCCCCAGGTATTTAATTGAGTCTGTGTTCCATTTCAGTGGATGTGCTTGTTTGAGCTTTTCAGATGGACTATAATTGTAGGGAAGGGCTTCAGTTTGACTTAGATTCAGTTTATATCAGGGGCGATTCTAGGACCAGAGCTTTGGGGGTGCTGAGCACCCAGAGAGCTGCCCATCCAGGCAAGGAGGCAAGGTAAACTTTACTTGTCATAATGAGACTTCTTCCCTGTCTCTGTCAGTCCCTGCATCCTTAAATGTTTCCAGTTGTCCCGAGTTCCCTCTGACTGTCTCCTTGGTGCATTTAAACCCCTGTTCCTCCCTGTCCTCATCGTCTGTTGTCTTCATCTCCATTATCAGTCATCATAATTTTACCCTCTCTGTGCAAGTCTGCAAATTTCTTTATTAAATCACAAGATTCTTAAATTCATCAAGTCTCTCTGTGCCTGGGTCCTCGTCACAAAACATGACATCACTGTTTTGTACATTTTAACACAATGTAATCCCCACATTTGTGAAAGAAAAGCAAAACACTTTTTTGAAAAGTCTGCAACAAAACATCTAATCTGATAAAGGTTATTTAAATGCTGCAAAAGAAGAATGGATTGGAATAATAAAAAAAAAAAAACATACCCTAACCTTACTGCGGGAGAATAATGAATGATGCTCACAGTGAGTAAAAAGTAAACGGAGTGCATTTTTTGGACAGAGATTCACTTTTAATGTGTATGTATAATGTAATACAGATACATAAAAATACACTCCAAAAATAAAAGAGTCCTTGAAATGTACAAAATATTATTAAAAAATTAGAAAAATGGAGACACCTTGGCCTATGGTACAATGTATACAGTGTATGAAAAGATCTTTAGATCCTACTATGGCTCTGCAGAGTTTTTCTTTTCTTTTAACCTATGTCGCCTCACCTTGAGGTTGGTAAATCTGTCTATCACATTTTGGTGGTCAAGTCTCTGAAGCATCTCTTTCTCAACTGACATCACAGCCAGGTGCTGGAGTCTGCTTTGACCCATGGTCCTTCTCAGCCAGGTATGGAGCTGACTCAAGACACTAAAAGACCTTTCACAGCTACAGCTGCTAACTGGGTTTGTTAGGGCAACCTGAATAACAGTTTTCAGTGTGGGGAAGATCTGATTATCCAGAAGATTGTACAATGTTAACATATCTGGAATGGCACCAGCCTCACTCTGGAGCTTCAAAAAGTTTTTGGCAACCGTGACTTCCTGTGACTGAAGTCAATATGGTAATGCAGTGCCAGGGCTGACAACCCAGTTTGTTTTGCAGATTCTGTATAGCAGCTTTAATATAGGGAGAACACAACTTACTAATTTTATGAGTAAAATTAGTTGTTGTTTTTTTTCTTTGCCAGTTTAACAGTTTCTGTTGTGCCTGTCACTGTTCCCTGTCTGTTTTCTTACCTGGTTCTTCCTGACCTTGTACTTTCTCCTCACGTTCCCCTCTTTCCTCTCTCCCTCTTTGGACCGACAATCATACACAAATAGATTGTATTCAATTAGATTAAAAAAAAAAATACTATTAGAAGCACTAATAAAAAAGTCCTCTCTCAGTGTACTTTCAACCAAAAGGCAAATAACCAAACCACATTGTTATATCTTCACGGCGTGTTACTAGTATAACAATGATTCTCGACCACGACGTAACTTCAAGTATTTATTGATTGCGGCATAACTTCCAGCACATAGCTAGTCCGAACAACAACAACAAAAGCATTTCCCATAATGCACCTGGTGCATGACCGCTACGGGTCCTGTTATAACCCAAAATACACAACATCTCCTCCCCTCTTACAAAGGATGTACTCCGGAATAAACAGGTGATCTACTCAAAAACTTCTGTCTTTACTGGAACATGACAGTAATAGCATCACAAACACTTCACCTTTTCCCTTCCCTTTATTAACTGTAAGGTTATAACAACAACTCTTTTTAATTACTAACTTGGGAGTGAGGGTAGACTACCCCAGCCTCCCCCATGACCCATGGGGATTATTCTGCCCCGTTCACTTGGGTCAGGTACTATCTAATAACTCAGACGAACAGGAGGCCGCCGCTCTCTGTTGGGGTATCGGCGGTCTGTGGTAACGTCAGTCTGTGTGCTCTCTTGTGGAGCCCTTGTTTCTGGCACTGAAGATGTCTCAGTCTTTTTTGCAGTCTCATTTACAGTGGGAACCACTTTTCCTGATGTGGTGGAGTTCTCTACTTGCATGTGTGGATGGACTGATGAGTCGGTGAGTGCATTTTTAAGATCTTCGAAAGACCTTTCTGCAGACACTGGTGCGGTCTGTAGTAGCTGATCCACGTGCCTTCTCCACACTCCATCGGCAACCTGTACTGTATATGAAACTGGTCCAGTTTGTGCGATGACAGTTGCAGGAACCCACTTGTGTTCTCCTCGGTAGTTCCTGGCCAGCACTGACTCACCGGGGCTGAAGACTCTGTCCTTGACCTGTTGGCCCCTGTACATAATTTGTTTCTCTTGTTGTTTTTGCACAGTGCCCTTCACAGTTGAGGGTTTCAAAAGATCAAAGGTAGTGCGCAGATCTCTCTTGAACATTGCGTTGGCAGGAGATGTCCTTGTGGTTGCATGTGGACTGTTCCGGTAGTTAAGCAGAAACTTGTGCAGTCTCTGATGCAGTGTTCCTTGGCCTTGCGATGTTTTCAGTGCATGTTTCATTGTCTGAACGAACCTTTCTGCAAGACCATTCGTTGCAGGATGGTATGGAGCTGATGTAATGTGCTGCACTCCATTAGCCTGCAGGAAAGCCTCCATTTCCTGTGAAACCAGTTGAGGTCCATTGTCAGAGACTATCTGTGTAGGAGATCCAAACCTACTGAACATTTCTCCTAGTGCTTCTATGGTCTTCTCAGTGGTGGTTGATTTCATGATGGTCACTTCAGGCCATTTACTGTGTGCATCAACAGCTACAAGAAACATTTTGTCCTCGTATGGACCTGCAAAGTCAATGTGCACACGATGCCATGGCTCCTGTGGGAACTCCCAGGGATGGAGAGGAGCAAGTGGTGGGTTGTTCCGGACCTTATGACACGATGAACAGTTTTTAGCAATCTCCTCAATCTGTTTGTCCATATTTGGCCACCAAAAATAGCTTCTCGCTATTTCCTTCATTCTCACTATTCCACTGTGTCCTGCATGAAGTTGCTTCAACAGTTTTGTTTGAAGTGACAGGGGAATAATGACTCTCCTCCCCCACAGCAAACATCCCGCCTGAACAGAAAGCTCCGCCCGCTTTCCCAGGAAGGCCTTCAAGTCTACCCCCTCACCTGCAGGAAGACCCTTAATGATCCAGTCCATCACTGCTGACAACACAGGGTCATTTCTGGACGCCTTTTTCACCTGCACAGCCGAAACAGGTGCTGTCTCTACCTCCCTGAAGTAGAGGATCTCAACAGTGTCAGAGACGGGTTTTCTAACAGGGAGAGGTAACCTGGACAGCCCATCTGCATTGCAATGAGACTCCGATTTGCGATACTTGATGTCATAAGAATGTCCTGACAAAATCAACGCCCACCTCTGGAGACGAGAAGCAGCAAGAGATGGAATTCCCGTGTAGGGTCCCAGGATGGTTGTGAGAGGTCTATGGTCAGTTAACAGTGTAAACTTCCTACCGTACAAGTACTGGTGAAATTACCGAACACCAAATACAATGCTCAGAGCCTCTCGTTCCAGCTGAGCATAGTTTGTCTCTGCCGTGTTTAATGTCCTTGATGCGAATGCAATTGGCCTTTCTTCGCCGTTTGGGAGAATGTGGGAAATCACTGCCCCTACCCCATAGGGAGAAGCATCACAGGCAAGCTGAATTGGGAACTTAGGATTGAAGTGGGTTAGCACCTCAGATGCAGTCAGTGAATCCTTTGCCTTTTGAAAGGCCTCTTGACAGCTTGCTGTCCACTTCCATGCTTCCTCCTTGCGTAGCAGGTTATGCAGTGGTTTCAGGAGTGATGCCAAGTTGGGTATGAACCGTCCATAGTAGTTCAACAGTCCTAAGAAAGACTTTAACTGGCTGACATTTTGTGGTGGGGGTGCATCCATAATTGCTGTGATCTTCGAAGGTGCAGTGTGTAGCCCATTTGCATCAATCACGTGCCCTAGATATTCCACAGATGACTGGAAAAAGTCACATTTCTCCTTACGGACTCTCAATCCGTATTCCTTCAGTCTCTGAAGGGTCGCATCCAGGTTGCGCAGATGTTCTTCATCATCTGCTCCTGTACACAGGATATCATCCAAGTAACACTGCACACCAGGTAATCCGCTCAGGATTTGATCAATCGCTCGCTGAAACAATGCTGGAGCTGATGTGATGCCAAAAGGCAACCTGCAGTATCTGAAAAGTCCCTTATGTGTGTTGATAGTCAACATTTCACGTGACTGCTCTTCAACGTGCATTTGCAGGTAAGCCTGGTTGAGATCTATTTTGCTGAACTTTTGTCCCCCACTCAGACCAGCAAATAAGTCATCAATCAGAGGGAGGGGATACTGCTCTGCAGTTAATACAGGATTCACGGATACCTTGAAGTCTCCGCAGATCCGGATTCCTCCGTCCTTTTTAGGAACTGGGACGATAGGCGTGGCCCACTCGCTGGTTGTAACCGGCTCCAGAACACCATCCTTAACCAATGCGTCTAAGTTAGACTCCACCTTGGGCCGAATGGCGTACGGCACAGGTCTAGCCTTCATAAAGACTGGTTTGCTGTCAGGTTTGAGATGCAGCTTCACTGTAATTTTTTTCATGCTGCCCAGTTCCTCACGAAAAACCTCTTTGTGCTTTCCCAGTATGGCCTGCAGCTGAGAGGAACCATGCGACAGCTTTCTCACTTCTTGCCAGTTGAGTCTGATTGCTTTGAGCCACACACGTCCCATTATAGCAGGGCAGTTCCTCTGCGTAACATACACAGGCAGCTTAGCAGTTTGGTCATTGCATTGAACAGTCACCTCTGTCATTCCTTTCATAGGCACTCGATGTCCAGTATATCCTTTAAATACTGTGTCGGAGGGTTTGAGTGGAAGGTGCTTCAGACACTTCCTGTAGACATTATATGACACTAATGATGCTTTTGAACCTGTGTCAATCTGCATTTTTACAACATGTCCTTCCAGTTTGGGCTTGACCCAAAAGCCGTCTGAGGTTTCATCCACATTCAGTATTCGCACAGTATTTATTGCAGACAACACTTCTTCATCTGAGGAATCACTTGCTCTGTCCTCATGAAGCTTAACTGTGCGAACATGTCTTTCCTTTTTGAATTTTGCAGTGCCTCTTTTATTTCCAGCCTTTGAGCCCTTATCCTTGCTCTTTTTGTTCCTGCATGCCCGTGCTACATGGCCTTTTTTTCCACAGTTGTTGCAATCCATTTCCTTGCACCAGCAATCACTAGCAAGGTGTCCTAACTTGCCACAGCGGAAACATGGTCCTTGTGCATTTGCTTTACCACTGTCAAGTTTGTGCACTCTGTCTGTAGCATGCAGAGCATGGACTTCTTTCGACGCCATTTCCATGGTCACACTGATATTAATTGCCTTCTCAAGAGTCAAGTCACTTTCCGTGAGTAATTTCTTCTGTGCAGCTTCATTTCTTAAACCACACACGAGTCTGTCTCTTAATGTGTCATTTAAAACATCTTTAAACTCACAGTGTTCAGCTAATTTGCGTAACGATGCAACGAACATTGTGACAGACTCACCCTCTTCTTGGTTTCGCTTGTGAAACCTGAACCGTTCAGCAATCACGAGGGGCTTGGGCGAAAAATGTTTGGTCAGTGTGTCCACAATCTCTGTGAAACTTTTATCGCCTAGCTTTGCTGGCTGCAGCAGGCTCCTTAGCAGGTTAAAAGTCTTTGGGCCTATCACACTCAAAAAAATGGGCACCAATTTATCATCCTGTATGTCATTAGCCGCAACGAAATATCCAAAACGCTCCGTATATGAGCTCCATTGCTCCGTGCTTTCGTCGAAGGGACCGATAGAGCCAATAACTCCAGCCATTACTCAGCTCCTGGTTGAATGGCACTCTTCCCCTCACAACTGTTCCTTTTCGTAACGTCTTTTTTTCTGCGTCACTCACGGAGTTTTCCTTCGTCGTCCTTTCCGCTGTTCACTCCTCCCCGTATCGCTGAAAAAATCGGCGTCCACCGCCGCACACCGGGTGTCTCATCCTCACACCTGCGCCGTCTAACACCGGGTCAGCTCGAGGCATCGGCAGGAAAAAAAAAACAGTGCAAAACTCCGTATTGTCGCGGACTGCAGCGCCGGTCCAGTCGTCCTCGTCGCCACTTTTTGTTATATCTTCACGGCGTGTTACTAGTATAACAATGATTCTCGACCACGACGTAACTTCAAGTATTTATTGATTGCGGCATAACTTCCAGCGCATAGTCCGATCAACAACAACAAAAGCATTTCCCATAATGCACCTGGTGCATGACCGCTACGGGTCCTGTTATAACCCAAAATACACAACACACATGAACATCTAATAAAAGATATAAATATTGAAACACTGATCCAACATTATCCTTTATTGATCTTACACTTTTACCTGGATGTGGCTCCTGTTTTTGAAAAAACTTCCTCATATCCATTATGAGCCTGGCTGCCTCTCTGTACACACACACACACACACACACAACAGGAGTTATAAGGTTAATGGGCATCCAGTCAGTTAGCTAGTTATTACCTTGGGTTCAATATCAGCACATGCACATATGACAAAATAACCAGTTTCTCTCATTACATTTCAAACAGGACAGTGGTAACAACAGCAGGCTACGGATAATGTTAAGTTTTAGATTTTAAATAGGCTGTATACATTTCAATGGGAGCAACAGGACGGTCAAATGTCGCTGATTTTACTACAGAGCAGGACGGATTGTAGGGTAGCAAACATAGTCGGGAAACACGTTTTCAACACAGCAGGTTACCTGGTGTAATGTTTTTCAGCTAAAAAGAAACGTGGCCTGCCTCCTACCGAACTATATAAAGAGTAACTGAAGGTTAAATGGAGCTAATATGTCCTGTTTTAAGCCAGGCACTTACACCTCCGCTCCACTGCGTCTCAGCCACCATCGCTCTGGCAGCAAGAGCGCTAGAGCCAGAGTAGGGGAGAGGCGAGCTGGAACAAACCATTTTGGGAGGGGGGAGGGGTTATCTATACTTTTGTTTGTAAAATGTTCCATCTCAATTAAGTACTGTATGCTTTTTATATTTTTAGTAGTGTGTCACACAAACAACAAATATTGTCAAAAAAAGTAAGAAATCTTTGGGGGTGCTTTGATTCATTTTGGGGGGTGCTGAAGCAGCCCCCCAAAATGGGCTAAAATCGCCCCTGGTTTATATCCTGTCATTGGGCCAATGTTTTTAAGACAGTTCATTACCTCCGGCAGAGACTCCTCAGGTGTTTTTAGGAATAAGAGTACGTCATCGGCATAGCATGCTATTTTATGTTCCACATCATTTATTGTAATACCTGTGATTTTTCTGTTTTGCCTTATATATTGGGCTAGTGGCTCCAGAAATATAGCAAAGAGAAGAGGAGACCAGGCACAGCCTTGTCTCACTCCCCTCTCCAATGTTAGGGGTTGAGTTAGGTGACCAATAATCCTAAGCCTTGCAGTCGGGTTATCATATAATGCCTTTACATTATTTATTACCGGCTCATTAAAACCAAATTTATGCAGGACTATATATAGGTATTGCCAACAAACAGAGTCAAATGCCTTTTCAGCATCAAGACTGAGGACCACAGCCTGCTCCGTATGTTGTTGTATATAGTTCATTATGTGGAAAGTGCGTCTTGTGTTATCCTGGGTTTGACGTTTATGTATAAAGCCAGCTTGATCATTATGTATGAGGTTAGGGAGAATTCTCTCCATTCGTTTTGCCATTATGGATGTATAGATACGGTAATCTACATTAAGTACGAAAATCGGCCTGTACGACCCACATTCTTTCTTATCCTTGGCCTCCTTCAGTATGAGAGATATAATTGGTTCTTTCCAGGTGGGTGGGATTTGTGCCTTTTCAAGTGCCCAATTGCATGTTTTTCTCAATATACGAATAAGATCCTCTTTGAATGCTTTATAAAATTCAGAAGTGAACCCATCACTTCCTGGCGATTTATTAGCTTTCAGGTTTGTTATGGCATTTTCTAATTCCTTTACTGTTATTTCAGAGGCTAGTTGTTTATTCTGGTCTTCACTCATGACAGGTAAATTGAGCCTTTCAAGAAATGTGTCCATTTGATCAATTCTGACATCCATCATTTTAAAAAAGAGTTGTTTATAAAAAGTTTCAAAGACAGACCGGATCTTGTCCTGCTTACTTTCTATTGTGTTTTTCTGGGGAGCTCTTATTTTGTGTATTGTATTGTCTGCTTGATGTTTCTTAAGTTTCCATGCCAACAGTTTTGTGAATTTAGGGCCATTTTCATAATATCTTTGTCTAAAAAATAGCATCTTTTTTTTCAGTTTCCTGAGTGTACATTAAGTTAATTTCATTTCTTAGTTTTTTAATTTGTTCTAGTGTAGTCGGGTTTTGGTTTTGTGCATGGCTGCTTTCTAGCTGGCTCAGCTGTTTTTGGGAGTCCTGTAGTTTTTCCTGGTAGAGTCTCTTTTTCCTTGTGGCAGCTGCAATGATTTTTCCTCTTAATACTGCCTTTGCTGCATCCCACAGTATCGGTGGGGACACCTCTCCATTATCATTTTCTTTCATGTACATTTGGATTCCATTGCTCATTTCTTTCCTTCAATTAGCATCATTAAGTAGGCCGGGGTTAAATCTCCATATTGTATCTCTTTTGTTTCCCTCTAGGTCAACTACAATATGCATTGGGGCATGGTGGCTAAGATCTATTGTTCCAGTGTCTGAGTCGATAATTCTTGATCTGTCCCTGCTACATACAACGAAATAGTCTATTCTAGTATATGATGAGTGATGTGAGGAATAGTGGGTATATCTTCTTACATTAGGCAACATTTCCCTCCATACATCAATCAAACCCATGTCCTTCATTAACTCTTTCACTTTTTTACCAATTGTTTCTTTGGAGCCTGTTTGTTTTGATATATCAAGTTTTGGGTATAAATGTATATTCAGATCACCTCCACAGACCAGGAATCCTTTAGATCGGTTAATCATCAACTCTATTATCTTCTTGTAAAAAGAAAAAGTACTACCAGGTGGAATATACGCTAATCAAAGTGACAACAGATCCTGGATTAAGTTACTCCTACTACAAACTATCACTGCTGCGATCCTGTTGTGATTTGATGGGTCATTGGCATTTAATCATTAAATTGTGTATCTGTGTATCTTTGCCTCAATAAATGTCTTGCTGATGCCTTTGGTTTATTTTGTTCAGCTTAAGTACAAAGTACAAATTTCAAATTTCTAGTTTAGTTATTTCATTTCAGATTCTCATGTTTGCTTGTGATGGGCACCATGTTCAAACAATGTCAACCTTTATTTATCGTCCATTATAACCAATCTCCACTGGTGGCTACATCATTTTAAACAAACCAGCAAAACTGCACAGTCCTTTAAATCTATGCAACAAGGTTTCTAGAGAGCATCTAAAGCAGAGTTGGGCAATTAATTTAACATGACAAACTGGATCGCATCATTAAGCTGAACTCAGTTCTGTTCAATATTAATTTGATCTTTTTTCAAAGTGTTGGTGAGAGTAGAGGTCACAGTTAGGCAATTAAAGATAAAACAGACAGTGTTAAACGATATTCACCAAAATAACTGTGAGCAACATTTGCCCATGAAACACACTATATTATGATATATTATGAAAGAACAGGTAACTATAGCTGTCATAAAAATGTGGTCAGGCAAAATTGCAGCAGCTTCCCTGATCATTTTACTAAGATAAGGAAAGAGAAAATGATCTAAATATCTTAGCCCAGCACAAATTTAGCTCTTTATTTAATTACTGTTAATCTCCATAGATAATTCAAGTCAGTTTCCACACCTATGTGCCAGGTAATTATGTTTACAGGTGATATTTTTATTCATTGATACAGCACACAATCATTACACTAGGATATTTAGATCATTTACTCTTTACTTTTTTTATGTTCTTTGCTTGTTCTGAAGCTGCCTCTGGTTCTCCGTCAGTTCTAAAAGCCGTCGGCTCGGCCTCGGCTATCGCCTTCACTGTGACGGTCTACCATCGCTCGCTGCGCTCCTTCCTGCCTGCCAAAGAAAACCAAAACATAACCTCATCAGTCATCTACTTCATCTGGAACCTGGTACTCATCTCTTCTCGTCTCACTGCCCTCGCTCTTTTCGCCTCCGTGCTGCCCTGCTTCATCTGACTGATATTTGCATCCTCTGTGCTGTGTGGTGCTGGAAGATGAGCACACATCCTCCTGATTTTGTAAAAGAGCCCATGTAAGCTTTAATTATAGCTGCCTGTGTTGTTGCAGTTTACGTCCTATGTCTAATACTTAAATTTATTTATTATTCAATTCAATTCAATTTTATTTATATAGCGCCAAATCACAACAACAGTCGCCTCAAGGTGCTTTATATTGTACAGTAGATCGTACAATAATAGATACAGAGAAAAATCCAACAATCATATGACCCCCTATGAGCAAGCACTTTGGCGACAGTGGGAAGGAAAAACTCCCTTTTAACAGGAAGAAACCTCCAGCAGAACCAGGCTCAGGAGGGCGGCCACCTGCTGCGACCGGTTGGGGTGAGAGAAGGAAAGTTATAAATTGTAAAGTCTTTCATCCAAACCCTGACAAAGATGAGCTGAAAGTGGCCAACACAGAGCAAACCTGAAGATGATGTTGGATTTTGCATGTCTGCCACTGCAGCAAAGATTGCAGACCACCCTCCATCCTCCCCATCAGCACACTGCAATAAAAGAATGAGGAAGCTGGCTGAGAACTTCTACTCCTGACGTGCACTTGACATCCACAGGACGACTAGAAAGAGACCGTTTTAATCTAGAGAAAGTTTTAATCTACATCACGTGGCTGTGTTTTGTAGCACTCTGTCCTTTGTCTGATTGAGCCACAGATATAATGTCTCAAGGCATTACTCATCTTAATGTGGAGATGAATTTGAATATGCACTTTCTGCTGTGCATTAAATCATTTCACTGTGTGTCAAACCATTTCAACATATCAGTCATTAAATTAAAGGGGAAATGAGAGGCTTTAATTGTCAAATCTGGATTAAATAGTTGTTGTTTACGTGTGAAGAGATCCTTTTTCAAAGGCTATTTCACTGGATCATCTTTTCTAAACAATCTAACAGGTTAAATTAGGATAAAATTATTGTCAGCAGTGACTGAGTCTGCCATCCCACCTACCAGACAAGAAGGTTTATATGAATGTCCATGAAATCAGTCTCACTGTGATTAGCACTGGATTAAGTTACTGCTACTAAACACTGAGCATGCGTGCCAACAAAATTTGTATACTGTTAAGATATTGAAGAGGTAATCCTTCATTGTTTTGTAAGCTTTAGAAGCATTATTTTACAGTTTTGTGCACATATACGTGGCAGCTTTGAGCCTCGGTTTTGTACTGTGTAATGGCCAGTAAGATAACGGCAGGAGCTAAAAACGCCGCTATTGTCAGCGATTTTGTCAGGAAAGCTGCTCCAGTATATGTATAGTAAGCACTTTAGTATTTCGGTTTATTATTTGGTGTTTTCTTCCACCATATGACATTAAGCAGTACAGAATGTGAAATGTTTCTGTTCATTTTGACTGCAATAAACTACTGCATGAGAGACGCAAGTAATAATCACTCTCGTGATTCTTTTCCCCCTGTTTTCAGGGGTGTAACACAATGTACACTTTCCATTGTGAGATTATTATATCATCTTATGCCACGTTATACCCCTAATTAAAGATTGTGAAATCATTATGTAGTTTTAGGTTGCATTATTCTCCTGACTTAGAAGAAGGGGATAACTATTAAATTTATTAGACGGATTTGTACTACATTAGACTGCTGACTTATTGTGAATGAATGATATTGTTTTATGATGCATGATACTGCTGCGTTATAAGAAATACTGTTTTCAGAGAATCATGGCCTTATTTGTCTGATTTGAAAAGAACAGAACAGACTGCACAGGAAGCTAAGGTCAGAACTTAGGCTCACTGAGAGAGAGAAAGAATGTGGATGTTTAGGTTTTATGACTTTGGAGGGGGGCTGAAGCTATAAGAATGCGAGAAATGCTCAGACACATGGAGATCAGGCGGACACCCTCCTGCGCTCATCTCCCCTCCGGATGGTTAATGCTCAAAAGTGTTTGTATGGAATAATAAGAAGTGTATGAATTAAAGTGATTGTTGATTGAGCATTTATACGTCCTTTATATGTCCTTCCTTCAGCCCAAAGGTGAAAGAATTGGGAGAATTTCAACACCATTAATCTCACAGTGGAAAATTCCTGGACATCGAAGCCAAATATTTATCACATGAAGAATCAGACTCCTTTTAAACATTGTATTTGTACTAAATGTGTATGTAAATATGGTGTCTGTATATTTATGGCCTATATTTGTGACTGTGTTTTGTTTGTAGTTTATTCCTGTATGAATATTAAAAAGTATTAAAAGTATTAAAAATGTATTTACATTGCTTTACAGAAAAAGGGAAAAATCGTAGGACTGTGGGGGAAAGAGTGATTACCTCAGTTAAACAACTCGTGTTAATTATATTTGGTTCGGCTTTAAGGAACTCTGCATGTCTCCAAATAGCTTTGAATGTCTTTCAAATGAAAATAATACAAATAGAAAAAGAAAAAAGTGGACAAATACAGACAGAGTAAAGAGTAAATATTCAGTAAGCTATAAAGATTCAAAGGTCTCAGTTTTTCTCAAATGTGTGTGAGGACTGCTTGTTTGTATGCTTGGCTGCACTTAGTAAATCCAACAGCTCAGCTATTTGTTGTTTGTTGTGTTTAAAAGTTGCAGGAAGAACGAACTTCTTAAACAGTAAATGAAACAAAGCACAGATTCAAAGTTTTTTTTTTTTTTTTATTTTATTATTTTTTTTATTTGTGGTTGGTGCTGTTTTTTTAAATTCAAAATGTCCTGTTGTAATTGGACATTTTGAGTTAAGAAACAGCACCAAATCCCAACAACACTTCCCTCATGGTGCTTTATATTGTAAGGTTGTTCTACAATAATGCACAAAGACTCCAACCCCCTAGAGCAAGCACTTGGCGACAGTGGGAAGGAAAAACTCACTTTTAAAAGAGAGAAACCTCCGGCAGACCCAGGCTCTGGGATGGGGTGGCCATCTGCCTCGGCCAGTTGGTGATGAGGGAAGGAAGTTGGGAGAAGAAGAGTAGTTATTTTTAACCACTCTGGTTTTAAAATTAAATTTAGAAAGCCCAATTGAAATGAATATTTGAAGCCAATTTAAGAGTTTTCTTGCATAATCACATGCACGTGTCAGTTAGATTTTAGCGTGCACATGAGAAAGCCCTAACGATGACATTTTGGCTCCTCAGTTTTGCATGTTTTTTGAAGCTGCTGACGATTGCTTCATCCATCTCTGGGTTTCTTGACCACATTAAGAGTATTGGAGAGTCCCACCTGTCATGGAGTTCATTGTATACTGTCAGGGCGAGTAGTTCAATGTTCTCCAAGGACATTTTGTACTTTTTTGACAAAATTTTGTTCCAGATCTTCTGGAAAAGCCTCTCTACAATAAACTCTGATGCTACTGGATTCATTGTCATCGTCTCATTTCCTTCGCTCATGGCGTGCATTACCAGATCTTTGGTCACATTCTTTACAACTTCCTTGTACTCTTGCCTGTCTTTAGAGACACTCAGTACTCTTGCTGGTAATGCCAACAGGTGTTTGATGAAGATTGAGACGGTAATATTGTCAAGCTGTTCCCTCAGATTAAAAATCAAAAGGTTTTCTTTGCACTTGTGTGTTTCGCAAAGATCCTTGAGGATGGCCTTGCCCACATTAAAAATGCTGTCGTGGGATAAATTCAAGTGTTTCTCCTCAACTTCAGGCCAGATTTTCTCAATCAGACGATGGCTGATGCAGTCAGGAGTGAGGCGCTCTGTGAAGATCTTGTATTTGGAGGAGACTTTTTCTTTGGCCAGTAAAACCACCAACTGAATAACCCAGCTGACGCGCACCTTTTTCTGCAGCTTCAGTGTCTTTTCCAGTGCTGATATTTCAGCCTGGTTGGTCTCATCTTTGAATACAAACTGCACTTCTTCTAACATTTCTTTGTCCTGTTCAGTTTGTTTCTTTGCGTCCTCTACCATGGTCTTCTCAACTTTGTCGACACACAACTTTGAGGAGGAATCTGGGGTTGCCGTGTCTTTTGTCTCTGTCTTAGCCTCGGCTAATTCTTCTGTCTGCTCGTCCACTTTTTCCTGCATTTCTTTTGTGTCCTTCATCACTTTCTGCTCTTCCAGGACTTTATTTTCTTCCTCCTCGACCTGCAGGTCGCCCAGTGTACTCTTTGGCAGAGTGCACACTAATTCTGGTTTTGGTTTGTGATCGCTCAGTTTTGACAGTTAAGCTACGGTGTTACAATGAATCAGACATTCAGATATGACTGAGGGTAGCAGAACAAAATCTCTTCCAGTGAATCGCTCGTGACTATAAGTAAGAAACGTGCTGGTCCAGTGCGGGGTTCACCTGCTATTTATGGACTTGAGTTGACTGTGACGTCACGGCCTGGTTCTCTTGCCTTTCATTGTTGAAACCGGCCCCGCCCACAACAACGTTCCCTATTGGCTGACTGAAAATACGTAACGCCCACAAAGAACGGGCTTCCAGAGTTTCTGACGTCATGGCCCGATTCTCCCCTTTAATGTTTGAAATAGGCCCGAAAACCATTTTCACCGCTTACGCAAAAGCTCTTCTCTGTGGTAGAAAACCTTTATTTTCCACGCTCTCTTCACTTCCATCCGCCTCTGTCACGTCTTTTTGCCCACTCCGAGATTATTGCCTGTGGTCCTGTGGCTTACTCATAATATTTTAAACAAGCGGGCGAACTGATCTATTAATGTTTCCGACACACAGTTTACTTCTAACTGCGCTGATTTTCTACAATGAAAAAATGACGTCTTCGTTTTTTGTGTGTTATATATATAATGAAAAAAGCCGAACTCTCCTCTGTTTAGAAACGAATGGAATTTTTTACATCAACCGTAAAACCAACCACACCGATAAAAGCGATTTGCTGTTTTAATAACGTTTAATTGCCACTGCATGAGCTCATCTTGTGTTACATCCTTAAGAGAGAGACCTGCGGCTGCCTCCTTCCTTTGGCTCCTTGGGTGTCTTTATCTGAGCATCACTTTTGCCTCCACTATGATGCCCCTGGTAGCTACATTTAACTTTCAAGGCTGTTTACAATCAGACAAAATTTGACCTCTTTGTGTAAATACACAGACGGATTCGTGAGCTCAGAGGTTACTGACTAACATCTACCTGTGTTACTCTTTCTTTCCCTGTCTCCTCAGAGCCTCCAGAAAGTGTCTCCATCAGCTTTGTAAACCACACTGGGATGATGTTTGAGAATCAGCAGTACACCCTGCAGTGTAGCTTACAGAACGTAGCTCCTGTTCAGAGCCTCACTGTGACCTTCTACAGAGGAAACACAGCACTGGGTCACCTACAGTCCAACAGTGAACAGAAGAAACCAGTGAATGAGACCTTTACTCTGAACATCACTCCCAGTAGAGAAGATGATGGAGCCCAGTACTGGTGTGAAACCAAGCTGGAGCTGGGACCAGCTGGACCACAGCGCCCTCCAGTGGTGACATCAGAAAAACTCCCTGCTATAGTTCACTGTGAGTCTGAGAGAAATAAAGACGTTCTTTGATCTGTTTCTCAGAGTTTGACATTTTGAGCATGATTCATGTCACTGGTTTGGTTTTGTGTCCTTGTGAGCGCTTTGAGGAAGAATCGAAACAGTAAAGAAATAGTGTTTTGATTCTTCCTCATAGCGCTCATCACTGTTAATGAACAGGCTCTAAATAGCATCATCAACAAACTGCTGACTGACACAAGCTGATGAACATAGTGGAGGATTTAGCTGTTTACCAGTAAAATGTTTCCCTCAGAAGTTTGTGGAAAGCCAGAATAGAAGTAAACTTTGTTTGTGAATATTAAAAAATAATAATAGTAATTGTGTTTAAATCCTAAATGATAAAAGGTCGACATTACTGTTTGTTCGTTCTCACTATTAAATCTGTCGGCTTTGAGCATGAAGGACAGTATATCTGCACTGTGAGCAACACAGTAGGGACTGTCACCAAGGAGTTTAACATTGATGTACAAGGTGAGTGTTGTCAGATACTTCCTGGAAAACGAGTCACTGAAGTTCAATCACAATATTACTTCACAAATTAAGTTCATTGTGAGTGTTTTGGTGTTTTTAATTTGCCTGGTATAAATGATTCTCCTTTCCTTTCTTTACCCAACCCCCGACCCCACCTCAACCCAGTTCTACAGTCAACTCCATCCCATATATAATAGCTGGGACAATACTGGGAGCTCTGGTCCTTGTCGGACTGTCAGTGGGATGCTACTGCAAACGCAACTGAATGGGACACAGCAAACTCAGTAAAATTATTGTTACTGACAGCTGAAGAAATGACTGAATGGTTAAAATATATTTTTGATTCAGATTCTGATGAGCAGCTTGTAACTTTCTAGCTTCTAAGTAAACTTGTTGTTTGGAAAAAGCACATTTCCAAGGGAAGGTCTCCCCATTTTTCTATCTTTTTGTTTAAATGTGGTGTTCAAACTGGGCCCACGGGGTCTTTGAGGGTCTCTGCTAAATAAATGTCCCCTCTGTTCTTCACCTGTTTGCTGATTCTCTTCTTAATCATTCTCTGCTTGATAATGCAGGCTATTTTCACTCAAACGTAAAATCCTTAATACAGCTCATAGGTATTCTCTCGATCTCATACATTACTTCACAATGTCTGCACATTTTCTTGGGATTATTCAATAATGCCACTTTTCCTCTTGAGTTGAATTGTATAAGAGTTGTTTTTGGAATAAAATGTGTCCTCATTGCTCAGCATCTTGAATTTTATGTCCTTTTCTATTCAAAATGCAACATAAAAGGGACTTTTAGTCATTATAGCTCACAAAGTTTGCTTTGTTTGTTTGTAATGCTGATAAACAGCAGATTATGTATCCGATTCAATTCCATCATACTCCTGTATCCATGTGTATCCACCCTCAAGCCTTGTCCTCTGTTCTGTTTTGCTTCTGGACACTTGCTTCAGTTCCCTCGTCTCACCGTCATTCAGTTCAGTTGGTGTTATGCATATATTCTGTGTCTCTGGAAATATTGCTGTTAATCATTCATGTGTTTTATATTCTATACAGTCAGACTTCATTGAAACGGTAAGATTGATCTTATTCACTTTTTGGGGATCTTGTTCAAACTCCTGTCACTGCTAGGATCTCCTTCCTCTATGATGGGTCATCAGATACTTTTTCTTACTGTAGGCTCATTGTAATGTTTTATAGTAGATAGTAAATAAAGAGAACTTCTCTGTCATTTAGTTGTTTATCTTTTACTTAATTACTTTGCTAAAGCATGAACAGCTATAAGAGAAGTTCATCCTGTAACACTTTAAGAAACAGTTAAAAGTCCAAAATGTTTCTCTCCTGGCATTCAACAGCTGTCAAACCTTTTTGTAAACCTCAAAGTCATTTTCGTCTTGATTCACACTTCTGCTCTTATTCACAAACACTTTGTTATTTGACCTCCATCAGTTTCCAGTCTCTGTAATAGATCTGTCCTTCTGATGGCCTTGTGAGGATTATCACCACTTCTGGTTTAACTCTCCTTGCCTCTGATGGCCCTCAGGCTTTTATTCGAGGCTTTGTCTTGTCTCTCCTGACATCTTCAAGTCTTCCTCAAGCCTTTTTGCAATCAGTTTCAATCTGTATCCTTCTCAGTAACTTTTCCTCACCACATTATGTCAGTCTGTCTTTAACGTTGAGCTGCAGCTAATGTCATATGACTTATTTTTCTCAGAGGTGTTTCTCCCTGCCACGGTATGACTGGTCTTATTTTTTGGCGGGGGCGACTCCACTTTGCTCTGTAGCTTCATCAGAGTTCAATCAGCAGCTACTTCCTTACTTACATCTTTTCCTTTCTTTTCAACTCTTGTCAGTCACTCAGTGTTTAAATTCTTAGTGTTTTTTAAAAACTGCTTCTCAGGTGGGGTATTAGCCCCTAAATTATGCTGAGGTCACACTTTTGGAATAGGTGCTGCTATTTCTGCAACCAGATTTCCTCATCCAATATTTAATAACTGAGCTGCTGGTCATCATCAAGCTATTTGGCGTACATCAGTTTTGACTCTGATGTCATCTTTTTACCTCAAAACAGTCCAGGTAAGCCATGACATCGAGCTGGTGGTGGTAACAAACCATTTTTATTCTCATTTCTGTTCGTCTTTACAAAAACTTTGTTCTCTAAACTTTGTATAATAGCCTCTCCCGGCCTCCAATTACCTCTTAGCCTTATTATAGGCTCTCTTCTTATCTCTCTTTATGGACTGATAGCTCTCAAGCCTTTCTTTCCTTGCTGACTTCATTACTATATTCCAGTCATTTTCTTGCCCACCTTGTGTGAGCCAATCAGCTCCCATTCCATATACTTTAAATCTCATTGCTCTTCTGTCATCCTGCCTGTCAGACTCTCATTTGTGTAACCTTTGTCTCACCGCTTTCCCTCGGAGCTCCATCCAAGCCTCCATCTTCATCTCTGGGGGAGTCCCATCCTAACTCCTATCACTGCTGCGATCCTGTTGTGATTTGATGGGTCATTGGCATTTAATCATCAAACTGCGTATCTATGTATCTTTGCCTCAATAAATGTTTTGCTGATGCCTTTGGTTTATTTTGTTCAGCTTAAGTACAAATTTCAAATTTCTAGTTTAGTTATTTCATTTCAGATTCTGGTGTTTACTTGTGATGGGCACTATGTTCAAACAATGTCAACCTTTGGTTATAATGGACGATACATATTTTCCACTGGTGGCTACATCATTTTAAACAAACCAGCCAAACTGCACAGTCCTTTAAATCTATGCAACAAGGTTTCTAGAGACCATCTAAAGCAGAGTTGGGCAATTAATTTAACATGACAAACTGGATCGCATCACTAAGCTGAACTCACTTCTGTTCAATATTAATTTGATCTTTTTTCAAAGTGTTGGTGAGAGTAGAGGCCACAGTTAGGCAATTAAAGATAAAACAGACAGTGTTAAGCAATATTCACCAAAATAACTGTGAACAACATTTGCCTATTGTTATTACATTTCAAAGACTTAACTTTTTACACAGTGTTGTGGCCATTTTTATATAGAGCCTTATCAACCCTAACTGAGCCAGCAAGGGTTCAGCTGATGTTTTCCACCCATTTGACTAGAGCTCAAAGCCTTTCCACTACCAGGCCAGCTCACCTGAGTGTCATCAACCCTATGAGCTGCAGTATAAATGGACCAGCTCTGCTATATTATCTGCCTCTCAAGAGTGGTAACCAGACTCAGTTGTACATGTACAATAACAGTAATGGGCTATTCTATTGTATTCTAAAGATTGAAAGATTGCCACCCTTAGGAGGAAGCTCATTTCCACCACTTGTATCCACGATCTCGTTCTTTTGGTCACAACCTACAGCCCGTGACCATAGGTGAGGGTAGGGATGTAGCTCAACCAATATATTGATACGATCTGGTGCAGAGTCTGCATCACTGCACCAATCCATTTGTCGATCTCCCGCTCCCTTCTCCCGTCACTCGTGAACACACCATGATATACAAAAACACTTCTCCAATTGGGGCAGGAACTCGTCCCTGACCTGGAGTGGGCACTCCACCTTTTTCCAGTTGCAGACCGTGGCCTCAGATTAGGAGGTGCCGATTCTCATTCCCAGTGCTTTGCCCTCGGCTGCACTCCAGTGTGAGCTGGAGGCCGTCACCTGATGAAGCCAATAGAACAACATCATCTTTGAAAAGCAGAGATGAAATTCTGAGACCACCCAAGTGGAAGCTTTCCTGGCCTAGAGTGTTCTGGTGCCCCGTGCACTTACGGACACCCTTATGTTACAACATAGTGTTTGCACAGAAGTCCAGTAACAGAACACCGCTCGGGTTCAGGTCTGGGAGGCCGTTCCTCTCATTCACGCCCCTCCAGTCTCACTCATGTTTCCCACATGAGCGTTGAAGTCTCTAAGTAGGACGACAGAGTCCTCAAGTGGAGCACCCTCAAGAACCCTGTCCAGGGATTCCAGGAAGGCCAGCTACTCAGGCACAAACAACAGTCAGGAGCTGTTTCTCAAGGCGCAGGAAACACACCCACTCAAAACCCCAACGTACAGGGAGATACTCAGATACCCACCCCAGCCCACCGCCTTTCATTACTGCAATAAGATCATGATGGTGTAGGCATTTGATTACTAAAGGGAGGTGTTGAGACATCAGGTCATATACCAACATGAAATTCTTTCCTTTTTGTTACTATATTTTATCTTTTCAAGTGTGTAAAGTATAAAACAAAGTTTTTAATGAAATTGTGACCATGTGCATCTTGTTTCTCTACCTGATTAGTTCTTTTATAATGTGAGAAAAACAAAATACAGTACACAGGCAACAGATTTATTCAATAAAACAGACGGAACGTGATCCAGCACTAAATGCTATGTAATGCAATATGTAAACTGCTTTTTCCACAAACATTTGCTTCAGTTGCATGCTGTGTGAAAAGCTCTGCTGGTTTTAAATGTGATCACTGGACAGAGAGAGAGGTGGTGTTTATGGTGTCCAAGATAACAGGATCTATAGCTTCTCGTGCCAGTGAAGGCTGCTCAGTCTGAGCAATTCAGGTGAACCTTGGAAATGACCAGAAATCTTCATTTTTCTGATCTTTGGTGTCAGCAGACCCGGGCAGATGTGGTTAGAGATTCATCTCCCAAACTGACTCTCTAGTCAGAGTTTCCAGAACATACGGCTCTGTCTCTACACATCCAGCTGAGCGCATGCTGTGTATGTCTAATTTTAAGGTTTACTTTTTTAACACTCAGATTACTTTAATAAATGCTTTGTATGTCAGAGGGAAAAATGGATTTCAATGAAGCTTAAAAGAAGAGATATAAGTGATATGTCTGCAAATCTGCATATTCACTGTGAACCACTGTTTGTTCATTTTATCTCGTGTTTTTGTTTTGTTGTTCTTCATTTTGTCATTTTTCCATATGTGTTTTATCCTATTGTAAAGTGTCCTTGGGTGTCTTGAAAAGCGCTTTATAAATAAAATGTATTATTATTATTATTATTATCATCATTATTATTATGTGAGGGTTTTTCTATCCTAGTAGTTTCAGCATCTGAACAGACTAGAACCAGTCAAGGGCTGACTTACAAAACTGCTGTTCTTACGTTTTCCCTAATGCCCTGTTAAAAAGGTGTAACGCTCCATACTTACTCACATTATGTAAAGTCAGTTGAAAAAAAAATTCTTCAGGGGGATACATGGGAACCTCCCCAGGAAGCAGACCTGACCTGCCTCTGTCGGGCTTCCTGTTTGGTGATTTTACGACACTTACTTTCACTTTCACTGAAGGCATGGCTGTTATAATAAAACAAGCGGATGCGCTGCTGAAAAAAAACAAACAGCCTTCACTGCCAGCATTGTTCTCTGCAACAGAAAAGCAAAACAGGAAACTCAGAGCCCATTTCCTTTCGAGCCACCTTTGGACTTCATGTTTGATCATTTTCTTCATCACATTTGATTTCAAAAAATCTAGCTGGGACAATGTTTATTCATTTTATTCTTCTGGTTTCCTACTCACTTACTTTTCTGTGCACCCACCAAGTGTCCAGCTTTGGTAAGTGAAATGTTTTCCAGCTATAAAAAGATAAACAGACTGTTTATAGCATAAAAATGTATTGCTTCGTTTGTTATTTTCATATCATACAGCTGCTAAATGTTGATGAACACTGATGAACTCAGAGGCATTTTTACAAGTAATTTAATGGAGAAGGATTAAATATTTATTTGAAGGCAACATGAGAAACTGGATCTGTTGTGGAGGGCAGCACCAATAATCTGAATTCAGTTATGCTCAGGATTAATTTACTCTATGTATAAAGTGCTGCTGGTAAGAGCAGATGTTACAGTTAGAAAATCAAAAGGTGAAATAGATAGCATTAGTAGTAGTAATAATAATAGTAATTATTAATAGTAATAATAGTAATTTTATCATTTTTTAGCCAATATTACCCAATACAGCTAACAAGAAAATGAGCACATTTTTGTCAAATTTCAAAGACTTTCATTTTTTACAAAGTGCTGTTGCTATTGTGTTTGCAGTTTAATTTATCTGCAGTTTTTCACCTGTTTTCTTGTTCCGTCTGTTTTGGGCTTGAACAACTGCATTAAAGTCAGACTGAACACTGTCAAACGCTGGAAATTCTGTATCTGGATTTGTTAAACTTCATACTGAGAGTGTTTGTTCACATATGAAGGTAGATCCAAAAAGAACAAAGAAAAAAATCCAGCAGCGATGGAGAGGGAAAGAACTAAATGGTAGCGACGCACCCAGGAAATATTACATTAACCAATACAAAGGTTTTACCGGTTGCCAAGGCACACAGGCTTGTTATTGACAGGCTAATCAAAAAAATTAAAAAATTTAAATAATTTTATTAAACAAAATATGGAGCTGAAACAAGAAAACAGTGAATTAAGTGGCAGGACCTAAAACAATTAAAAGATCACCCTTTATTACCAAACATGGCTTATAAGATTCAAAGATTCACTGCCACTATATTGCCTTAGTGAAAACAGCAGCTCAACAAACTACTTAACAGACCTCATGGTGGGATCCAACTCACCACCCTTTAACAGCCAAACAATCGCCAGGGGAAAATGAACCCGATCAGCATCGCTGTGGCGGGGCTGTGATCGTTGCTACCGTCTATCCATCCATCATGACGGGAATGAGAACCAAATGTCAGGAGCCTTTGAATAGGCTACAGCTGCTCCTTATAACCAATAACCTAGTCGAGGGGTTCATGCAGCTTATACAGCTTGAACAAACTTCTACAAACTCTAACCCAATATATTATTGTTTATTTAATTAAATAAATAAAAATGAATACAAATTAAATTGCAATGCATTTTTATCTCAAATATAAGATTGTTTATCTTTTTAGTAATGCCACACTTTGGGACTTGATGCTTTTATTATTAGTCTTAGATATTTAATTATTTCCTGATATCTCATTTTATCAAATTAATCAACAAAGTTTCAGTAGAACAGCTAAGTGCTTCTTGGAATTGTTCTCCAAAATCGTGGACCTCTTCTGGAGCGATGGAAAAAAATTCTTCCTAAAGATGTTTCTTCATTTGGTGTTTTGCTGATGGCCCAAAATCAGACAATAAGGTTTCTGCAGACAGGTTCATGTTTTCCTTACATTCATTCCCTTTCAGGCAACTTTCTTTTCAAAGTTTTCTTCTGGTTTGCTTTTTTTGTTAAAAAAAAAACAAAAAACTGAACCTTGAATCTTCCCGGACTTTCAGTTTCCAGTTTCACCATTCTGATCAATTAATTTCTCCTCTTGTTTATCAACTTTATCCAAGTTGATCTACCCAGTAACAACATTTGATGTGTTCTTACAGATCCTAGCTGCACAGAGTTTCCTGTGTTCACTCCATCTGCACTGGTAGTGAAGTACGGTGACCCAGCCAATGTACATGTTGTATGTCAGAAGGACTGCAGGGAGATTCTTTTGGTTGGGACACCTGTAGGAGAAGTAGACAAATGGAACCACGATGATCTGGACGGTTGACAGACTGACTGAATGGGACACATATCTCATCTGTTATTATAACACTGATGATGGTGATCAGTGTAACTAGCACTGTGGATATAACCATCTACCGTAAGTATACTTACCTTAGAATGTGAGACGTTCTAGTGACTTTACATCATTTGTAATCTAAATTGACCTCTTTGTGTAA